>NW_027506964.1:0-300000 GCF_052324685.1 Brachyhypopomus gauderio | reverse complement strand
TTTACATGATGTCACCTTACGGGCTCCGTAAAATATAGTAAAATCCATTAAAAAATTTTTTTTTGACTGTCATGTCAATGGATTCAATGTAAACGCAATCCGTAAACGCAAGAAGCCGCTTTCGCCATTCCGGGGCTCAGTCAAAACCATTACGTCTTAATGAACCAATACATACATCAGCGGCGAAAACTATTGTAAAAATACCAGGTTTACGTGTTTTTATTTTCTAACATGAGCTAAAACACAGGGTAGACTCAAACGACAAGAGTTTACAACTTCATCTTCAACCTTTTCAGCCCTGGTGCGAATGTGATCCTCACACGTCCCTGGATTCACCAGTTACAACTACAGACACACTAGAAAAACAATCTTGTTTCTTATTTTATGTCACCGTTAACTACACGGGGTTGACGCGAACTTAAATAGGTAGATAGATGGGCCTATTATCACAAGAGCTTGTGGCTAGATCTGACAGTGTTCAACACTGTAGCGAACGGCAGTAACTTTGTTTTACCGCAAAATATGAAAACGATTGAAACCATTAATAACCCAATTAAATCCACCCAATTAAAAATGTACGATCCGGTAAATGTAGTGGTAAATGTACGATGTGGTAAATGTAGTGGTAAATGTACGATGTGGTAAATGTAGTGGTAAATGTACGCTCTTCTGACTTGTCCGCGGTGTAGCACTAGGTCCTGCTTCTCGTCCCGCTTAGCAGTAAATGAATAACATGAATGAAGAACGTTGGTAAGATTGAAACGCTATTTGGCCTCTATGAAGGTTCTGGGCGGAAACTGCTGGCCACTGTCATTGAAATAGCCAATTTCGGAAGTGCTCTGTTTGCTAATTAAGTCAATATGATAATTAAAATATAATCTCCCGACCCCCCCCCCCCCCCCACACACAAACAAAAAACTCATCGGATCTACACGATTCACGTAGGTCACCCTTTTCAACTTCAAAACGGCGAATTTCGCCGAAAGGTGACAGATTTTCATGCCTGCATCGACAAACGTTTTTCCAACACCAAACAGTAATAAATATTCATTTGATACCGTCTGTCATTGTCTCTAATAGTCATGTATGATTCCAGCGAATACCTGTTTAGGACTTTAAACAGCTAATTTGGTTAGCCTGTAAATCAAGCTAGCATGCTAAAGAACAAACACATTCAAGTGAATGGTAGTAGCTAGCCTAGCAGGTAGCTAACTGTGGAAACCACAGTGTGACGGTCAGCATACCTTGCTGTTAGCTCGCTTACAACCTCAATAGTGGTTGCCTTCTGATCGGAAATAAACCTCCAAACTCCGAAATTTACACAAAGGCTTGGCATAATCACAAATAGTTGCCGATGGTGGCACATGGTTCACATTTATTGACAACACGAAAACAAAACAAACGCTTCTTAAATGTCCAGTGCTTGAAGGCGTCTGTCATTGCTGCTTGAGCTGAAACTGAACCGCGCGTTTGCAAGCGGGAAACAAGCGGCAAACGGCGATGTAGGGCGCAAAGCAATAAAAATATCATTAAATATTTCGCAAAGGTTTTTGTTTATATTTTTAAAATGTAACTAAAATTATAAGATATACATGAACGAAATCATTTAACTGAATTCATGAAGTCATTTAACTGTTCATGATGCCGAAATGAACTTGATATTCATTCGATAATTTACATACATGTTATGATAATATGTATATATATTCAGATTGAGGAGAAAAAATAACGTTGATACATGGCAACTAAAAATAGGCCCTGTTGGCTATCAGGCACCGGTCAAATCAGCACTGGGCTTTTTTTTTTTTTTTTTTTTTTTTGTTTTTGTCTTTTTTTCGTTTTTTTGGTATACCTTTTTTTGTTACACTTAATCTAGCGTGGGGTTCGAACCCGGGTCTTGCTGACCCAAGTGCTTCAATGACCAGTGCCCTACCCATTAGGCCAACATAGGGCCGCTTACGGATCAAAATTCATAATATACAAAGTTAAAATACACATATGCGCATGCGCATTGCGATTACGACGTCAGGATATCCGGCACATTTCAAATTCTGTGCATTGACATAATGTCATGAGATGGACTGAACAGCTTTTGTATAGTGGAAAGGTGATTTTGATATACACGAAGGAAGTCATTTAAATAAAGTCATGAAGTCATTTAACTGTCCAAGGTGCTGAAATGAACTTGATATTCATTGGATATTTTACGTATATATTATAAATAATGCATAGTTCGATTTTTCAGATTGAACAAAAAAAAAAAAAAAAAAAACCGGTAGTGGCAACTAAAAATGTGCCCTGTTGGCTATCAGGCACCGGTGAGGTGGGCACTGGGTATTGATCTATTGGCCCTTGTGATCCTCCTGTAACTGAGCCCGTCATTCTCATCACTGTCATTAAGAAACCTAGCGCAGCGCGTTTCCTCTCGGCTCCCTGATCCAGGGCCTCCACGCTCAATATCATTATTGAAGTTATGGGGTCACACACCCGGTGGCGGATTTGAACTCTCGTCGTTCTGCGTGACTGACCAGTGCGCTACCCATTACGCCAAGAACGGGCAATGTCAAAGGTCAAAAATTCATAATATACAAAGATAAAATATTCGAAACGTGCGCATGCGCATTGCGATTATGCCGTGACACCGCACCAACGGATAAACCTCTCAAAGAAGCCTATGTTTCAAGCACAAAGTGGACTTTTGCTTTCTTTCCATTTTATTTCACCTATAGTTATAGTTTGAAACGATTTATCGTATTAAATTACTAATTTCATCAGGCGTTTTAAGAACCCACCTTGAATTAACCTTCATTTTATGATTACTTTCATTCCATAAACCCCAGGCGCTTATTTGGATTGAAACATTAGTCCCATGACCAACACACTTTTGTATCCACACTTTTTGTAGTTTTTAAAACAGACTATTCATATATAAGGCCACTGGAAACATGTCAGCACCGGCTAAGTCTCTTTATTAAGAGCTGAGCAGATCTCTCCAAAAGCCGCCGGGCGCAGTGGCGCGTACCTGTAATCCACGTTACTTGGAGGCTGAGCTTGGAGGAGCTTGTGAGTTCGGGGCTTCTGGGCTGCACCGCGCTGTGTTGATCGGTTGTCCGCACTAAGCTCGCTGTCGATATGGTGTCCCTGAGGGAGCTTCGGGCCACCAGGTCGGAAACAGAGCAGGTCAAAGCCCCCTTACCGATCAGTAGTGGGAGCGCATCTGAGAACAGACGCTGTAGCGCAGCCCGAGCGATAAAGTGTGACCGAACCTTTTACAGCGCACCTGTCTGACTTTTGTGCTGGAACCTGCTTGACTGATTTTATGTCTAAAACTCATCTCAACGTGTTTGATTAGCTCGTTAATTTAGCATCAGAATTAAAGTGATAATTTCGTGCCAAATCTGAGGCTAACAAAAACTGTTTGGATTTTAACTGGCAGATTACGAGCAAAATGAGTTAACCACAACAGCAATGAACTCATTTTATTGCCTTGTAAAGCATATAAAATTATAAAATTGTTGTGATTTCTGGAACATTCCAAATTCGGCACGTTGATAATGCGATAGGCAGTGGCGGAGCTAGACTTTTATCCTTGGGGTGGCCAGAGGGTGGCCAAAGCTATTTTAGGGGGTCCATAGACTATGACAATGTATATTTAAGAAAAGCATTCAATTGCAATCAAAATCTGTAAATGTTATACTTTTCATATCAAGTACATCTTAAGCACGCAGGAGATCAGATTTGTGTATGAAATTTGCAGTTTTTTAACAATGTGCAAAATGTACAACATGTAAAAGTAAAAACACAGATGTGCTACTTCTGGCATATCTTACAATCCAAATATACCAAATAGGAAAGCTGCTTTCAGCATTCCCTCGATCAGTGAGTGACTGTTTTTGAAATAATTAATTGCACGAGTACATTTCAGTAACTTACATCACTGACACGGTCACACAAACCTAAGTCGGGGCAAAGAAACCACTGTAGATGTAATGTGTAGTATAATATTATTTTTCCTAGAAAAGTGTCTTTTTTTTACTATTTATTTATAATATAATTCATTCTATTACCCACACCTACAGAGTTAAAAAAAAAAGGAAAATGTTTTATAAGCTGCACCGGGCTAAAAGCCGCATATATCTACTGAACTGAACACATTTAACTGAACTGGGGTGAGTTTCCCAAAACGTTCTTAGCGCTAGTACTTCGTAACCTCGTATGAAATGTACGAGGTTACGAAGTAGCCTACTTAGCGCTAAGAACGTTTTGGGAAACTCACCCCTGATCAGTTTCTGAACGGTGCCTGTAGCATTTCACGACACTTTTTGCTTTCAGCCGGTGTTGTGGGGCATTCCGACAACCCTCGTTTATCCGCATAAAGACGCTACAGATTATATTATCGATTTATGTTTCTATGCATAAATAAGAGCTAGGTTTTAATTATCCATCACAGCAAACTGCATTATCTATGTCCAAAGCCACATTGGCTCAAAGGTGTTAATTATTTTAAATAAAATACACACTGGCTATACCGAAGTTCACCTCGGATCACGACATCGCAGTATTACAGCAGTATTATGTCTAAATATCTAGTTAGGACAAAACTAGTGTGCTCAATGAACTAAGTTATAATCACTGTACCTCCCGAATATCATCTGTAGCGTCTTTATGCGTGTGCAAACGAGGGGAGTCGGAATTCCGCACAACACGTTCGTTTGAAAAAATTTCTCTGTCGTGCCTGCTGCTTGCATGTGCTAAATGAAATTGAGCATTGAGTATTATTACCGATTACAAAACGCAACAGGCTCTCAACAAGATGTGCGATGCGGTGACATGTCAGTCATCTGGGGGGGCACTTGGGGTGGCCAATCAGAATTCAGGGGGGTCCAGTGCCACCCCGGCCCCTGCTTTGGCTCCGCCTATGGCGATAGGATTCAGTGCAATGTTGATATTGATATACATGAACGAAATCATTTAACTGAATTCATGAAGTCATTTAACTGTCCATGATGCCGAAATGAACTTGATATTCATTCGATAATTTACATACACGTTATGATAATATGTATATATAACAGTGGCGTGCACACATAGACATCAGGTGGTGCTAAAGCACCACCAACTCTGCCCTTTATCCACGAAAGTGCCCTTTTGAAACTTCGTTTTTTTTTATTATTATTATTATCATTTTACTGAGGTCGGCTTGAAATGATCTTTTGAAAGCCTGAGCGATTAAAAACAATGCCCTGAAATGAGCCACCACCTCACACACCCGACCTCTCTCTTCCTTTAACACCAGATGCGCTGCAGCAGTTCAGTTCAGCGAGTGGAAGGAAGCGTCTTCAGCACAGCACACACGCTCACAGATAGACTTCTTCTCCCGTCCCCACCAGCCAGGTCACATACACATCAAGTCAAATCGTACCGTTTGCCCTCTAAGCCCAACGTGAAATCATTTTCTTGTGTTGTAAAATGTCTCATACAGCACTAAACTACTAAGCATTTTTAGCCGACTGGTCACCTGATAAACTAGTCGCACTAGCCCAAATCAATGATAGATAACGTGAGGACGACCACATACAAATAATTAAGGTAGAGTTTGCAAATCTATGTGTTAAGCTGAACGTCTTCTGTTGTATAGGTTTTGTTAGGCAACATAAATTACATTCATTTGTGAAAGAAGAAACGGGAAGTTCCCCATTACCTGTGAAAAATGCCCATCTGCATTCATGTAATGACAACATTCAGTAGCCTATAACTCCTTCTCCTACTTTACGGTCTTTTACTGTCTTAATTGTAGGCCTATATTGATTTACTAATTGCAAAATATATGCAACAAGGCCTGCAGTCAGTGGAGGGTAAACAGAAGTTACCTGAAGGACATGACTGTATATTGGATATGAGGTGGGACCAAGTCAGTGTTTTGCAAGTCTCAAGTAAGTCCAAGTCTTTATCCTCAAGTCCCGAGTCAAGTCTCAAGCAAAGACAGTCAAGTCAAGTCAAGTCTCGAGTCAAGACAGGCAACAGTCAAGTCAAGTCCCAAGTCTGAAACTTGGAATTTCAAGTCCTTTCGAGTCTTTTTTTTTTTAACCAATGTTGCAGGTATATTTTAAATGTAAATAATAGACATGTGTTCTTTTTTAAATCTGTATTCTCCTCAAATCTTGATAAAACATGTGCAACTGAAAACACAAAGTATAAAACAAATTTAAATTACACCTCTTTATTGCACAGTTCAATTTGTTAAAATTAGCTGCAAAAATATTCATACTTTAAACTACAATTTTCCAGAAATAAATATTCTGTGAAAAAGTCATAAGTAGAACTCCATGTTCAAATAAAAAGTGCTGATATTTTCACAGTACAATACAAAGAACCATAACAGCATTTTTCCCTCTCTTCTCTTATCTGGTTTCTTGGAGAACATGTGTGTCCATATGTGAGTGACACAAGACAAACAAATATAAGAACTGAACAATGAACAGGAATCAGGAATGCAACTTTAGACATTTCAGTAAACTATTCTGCATTGCATTTGCAAAAGACCAAACTGGCCAAAAGTCTGTATGTCATTTGTGCACGATGAGGCCGTAGAATGATGTCCCCATAGCTGAAAACTCGCTCCACTTTTGTCAATTTTTTTTTTCTCGACGTAGATGTCTTCAAATACACAATCCATGCTGAGATAGAACTGGATATGATGGTGACAGAGAGAGGCTCTCTTCCCTGAGTTCAGATACAGAACCCCGGGTTGCCAACTCTCACGCATTGAGCGTGAGACACACGCATTTGACTGTCTTCACACGCTCTCACGCCACACATCCGATTTCAATCAATCAATCAAATTTTATTTATATAGCGCTTTTTACAACAGTTGTTGTCACAAAGCAGCTTTACAAGTGCCGAGTCCTAGCCCCCAGTGAGCAAGCCAAGGGCGACAGTGGCAAGGAAAAACTCCCTAGTTTTTTGCATGAGGAAGAAACCTTGAGAGGAACCAAGACTCAGGAGGGGAACCCTTCCTCCTCTGGCCGACACCGGTCACCATGACAACAACAACAATTTAAACAGAAAGAAATAAAGAAAAGGAAAAGATGTAGTAATGTCCATCATGGTGTAGGCTCATCCGGTCAGGCAGTAGGTGGCTGGCACTGGATGGATCGCTTGTCTCTCCTCATCTCATTTTTCCTCGAGCAGGCGGGCAGCCATGTGGAGAAAATAAAACAGGGAAAATTAGCTCTGTATGAGGACATATACAGGACAGATAAAATTAAACACATTTCAGGAGTGTGGCAGCAACTCCGGCATTAAGTTAAACTATTACAGCCTAGCTAAAAAGGCAGAACCAGAAGGTAACATAGGCTTGGGGGCATTCTGAGACAATGGCATCCATCCACTGCCCTGTCAACAAACTTGAGTGACCACGAGCAGTGACAGGACGACAGCACCAGCGCCCCAGTCTACCATAAAACCCTTCGTCTATAAACCCCTGGATCTGTACATTTATCTAAGGGGGGATATTAATTATCAAACGCTAAACCAAATAGGTGGGTTTTCAACCTAGACTTAAAGATTTTGACTGTGTCAGAGTCCCGTATGCAATTTGGAAGGTTGTTCCAAAGCTGGGGGGCGTTATAAGAAAAGGCTCTTCCCCCGTATTGATTTTAAAATTCTATTATTAACATATAAAGCACTGCACGGGCTTGCTCCTGAATACCTCCAGGAACTTATTTCCTACTATGAACCCCCACGTCCACTAAGATCACAGAGTGCTGGTCTTTTATTAGTTCCACAAATGAATGAGGTAACAGTAGGGGGAAGAGCCTTTTCTTATAAGGCCCCCCAGATTTCTCACGCCGAAAAAAAAAATCTAGTTTATTTACCTCTGATCCTTATCTATGATTCAATGAGTTACAAGTTCGCTCCGGCAACAACCACTGGCGATCGATCGCGATATAATACTTAATTTGTGTCCATTTTACACCCCGCCTTTTAGATATGAAAAGGATTCTGCTGTCCATTTGGAAGAACTTGATGTGGACTCAAGCAGTAGGTGAAAAGAAAACTCTACATGACCAAACAGAATCTTACAGAATATTGCACACTAGTGTCACACCAATTACTGTTTAATGCAGACAATTTATTATGTACACATGTTGTATTCAATGTGTCTTTGATTACCTTCATCTTCTAATGCTTGTTCTGTCCTCTGCTGTTCCGTTCGAGTTGTGCTCAAAAGGTATGGGTGGAAAAATGAAAAAGACCAAGTCAGCCAAAACTCATAAAGAGTGAAAAATATAAAATGTCATTGCATAAATCATGATTCAGTAATGAAAATATTGGTGTCCTGCATGACACTCTCTTCAATGTCTATACCTTTTAGATATGAAAAAGATTCTGCTGTCCATTTGAAAGAACCTGATGTGGACTTAAACAGTAGGTGAAAAGAAAACTCTACATGACCAAACAGAATCTTACAGAATATTGCACACTAGTGTCACACCAATTACTGTTTAATGCTGACAATTTATTATGTACACATGTTGTATTCAATGTGTCTTTGATTACCTTCATCTTCTAATGCTTGTTCTGTCTTCTGCTGTTCTGTTCGAGTTGTGCTCAAAAGGTATAGGTGGAAAAATGAAAAAGACCAAGTCAGCCAAAACTCATAAAGAGTGAAAAATATAAAAAAGTCATTGCATCAATCATGATTCAGTAATAAAAATGTTGGTGTCCTGTATCAACCTCTCTTCAATGTCTTTACCTTTTAGATATGAAAGGATTCTGCTGTCCATTTGGAAAAACCTGATGTGGACTCAAGCAGTAGGTGAAAAGAAAACTCTACATGACCAAACAGAATCTTACAGAATATTGCACAGTAGTGTCACACCAATTACTGTTTAATGCTGACAATTTATTATGTACACATGTTGTATTCAATGTGTCTTTGATTACCTTCATCTTCTAATGCTTGTTCTGTCCTCTGCTGTTCCGTTCGAGTTGTGCTCAAAAGGTATGGGTGGAAAAATGAAAAAGACCAAGTCAGACAAAACTCATAAAGAGTGAAAAATATAAAATGTCATTGCATCAATCATGATTCAGTAATAAAAATGTTGGTGTCCTGTATCGAATTCTCTTTAATGTCTTTACCTTTTACATATGAAAAGGATTCTGCTGTCCATTTGGAAGAACCTGATGTGGACTCAAGCAGTAGGTGAAAAGAAAACTCTACATGACCAAACAGAATCTTACAGAATACAGGTGCTGGTCTTTTATTAGTTCCACAAATTAATAAGGTAACAGTAGGGGGAAGAGCCTTTTCTTATAAGGCCCCCCAGATTTCTCACGCCGAAAAAAAAAATCTAGTTTATTTACCTCTGATCCTTATCTATGATTCAATGAGTTACTAGTTCGCTCTGGCACCAACCACTGGCGATCGATCGATCGCGATATAATACTTAATTTGTGTCCATTTTACACCCCGCCCGGTAACAATTCACGTTCGCTGACCCCCCCATTTGATTGGTTGTGCTGCAGCTCATGCACACACACATACACACACACACAACGTACAGAGTGTGGAAAAGCAGAGGACCGGTCTGCGTCAGAAGGACGGAAATGAAATTAATGGGGTGCACTTTATAAATATTAATATGCGTTTTAAAATTTAGATTTGGGGTAAAAAAATCAAGTCTTTGCAAGTAAACAGGTTCAAGTCCAATTCAAGTCCCAAGTTATTGGTGTAAAAGTCCAAGTCAAGTCTAAGTCTCTGAATATTTTTTCAAGTCAGGTCAAAAGTCTTAATATTAATGACTCGAGTCTGACTCGAGTCCAAGTCATGTGACTCGAGTCCCCACCTCTGATGGCAACTAAAAATATGCCCTGTTGGCTATCAGCAGTGTTGGGTAAGTTACTTTTAAAAAGTAATCCGTTACAGTTACAAGTTACCTTGTTTAAAATGTAATTGTAGTGTAACTTTTCTGATTACTTTTGAAAAGTAATGTAACTAATTACTTTTGGATTACATTTTGATTACTTTAAGGTTTAAATGAGTATTGACGCATGATCAACATTTAATTTTTGAGAACTGACAGTGTGAACCTTAAAAGAGTACTAAGCTGAGAGAGAATTGCTGACAGGCAATCACAGGAGGTCCACAAGAAGAGATGCCTGCACCAGGCATGTAAGATCAGACTACTGTCATCGGGCCATGCTGTTTTCTGCTCCTCCCCCAGGCTCTACCATTTTCACAGTTTGCGGACTAACACAAGCAGGTTCAGAAACCACTTCTTTCCCACAGCGGTCACCTTATTGAACTCTTCCCAAAGACCATTCTTTCCTTCCCCTCTATCCATACCTTACCATCCATACAAAATCTGTACAGTGTTCCTCTTCAATTCACATCTGTATAGCCCTATCTACAGTGGTATAGGATAATCTGTATGATTCCATCTGTATTTATCACATTTATTTATGCCATGCTATTTTTCTTTGCCCTGTGCATTGTACTGCCATAACTACATTACACACACATGCATTTCCCTAGGTAATTTATCTACTCTGCACATATCTATTAACCATCTTTACTTACACTAGCTGTAACTAACTGCATTGTATCTCTAAATACTGCATTCTATACAATCTGCACGTGTTGCACTTGATTAGATACCAAACTGCATTTCATTACTTCATACAAATTTAATTCAAATGTATTGCTTGTCGAACGGTAGGTCTAAGATAGGTCCAATGATAGCCTACCAATTGGGTAGGCTAGGTCGTGTCATAGACATCGACAAACGTTTTTCCAACACCAAACAGTAATAAATATTCATTTGATACCGTCTGTCATTGTCTCTAATAGTCATGTATGATTCCAGCGAATACCTGTTTAGGACTTTAAACAGCTAATTTGGTTAGCCTGTAAATCAAGCTAGCATGCTAAAGAACAAACACATTCAAGTGAATGGTAGTAGCTAGCCTAGCAGGTAGCTAACTGTGGAAACCACAGTGTGACGGTCAGCATACCTTGCTGTTAGCTCGCTTACAACCTCAATAGTGGTTGCCTTCTGATCGGAAATAAACCTCCAAACTCCGAAATTTACACAAAGGCTTGGCATAATCACAAATAGTTGCCGATGGTGGCACATGGTTCACATTTATTGACAACACGAAAACAAAACAAACGCTTCTTAAATGTCCAGTGCTTGAAGGCGTCTGTCATTGCTGCTTGAGCTGAAACTGAACCGCGCG
Organism: Brachyhypopomus gauderio; assembly: GCF_052324685.1. NCBI lineage: Eukaryota > Metazoa > Chordata > Actinopteri > Gymnotiformes > Hypopomidae > Brachyhypopomus > Brachyhypopomus gauderio. The sequence continues at coordinate 288,756 of NW_027506964.1, read as the reverse complement.
TTTGCAAGCGGGAAACAAGCGGCAAACGGCGATGTAGGGCGCAAAGCAATAAAAATATCATTAAATATTTCGCAAAGGTTTTTGTTTATATTTTTAAAATGTAACTAAAATTATAAGATATACATGAACGAAATCATTTAACTGAATTCATGAAGTCATTTAACTGTTCATGATGCCGAAATGAACTTGATATTCATTCGATAATTTACATACATGTTATGATAATATGTATATATATTCAGATTGAGGAGAAAAAATAACGTTGATACATGGCAACTAAAAATAGGCCCTGTTGGCTATCAGGCACCGGTCAGATCAGCACTGGGCTTTTTTTTTTTTTTTTTTTGTTTTTGTTTTTTTTTTTGTTTTTGTCTTTTTTTCGTTTTTTTGGTATACCTTTTTTTGTTACACTTAACCTAGCGTGGGGTTCGAACCCAGGTCTTGCTGACCCAAGTGCTTCAATGACCAGTGCCCTACCCATTAGGCCAACATAGGGCCGCTTACGGATCAAAATTCATAATATACAAAGTTAAAATACACGACATATGCGCATGCGCATTGCGATTACGACGTCAGGATATCCGGCACATTTCAAATTCTGTGCATTGACATAATGTCATGAGATGGACTGAACAGCTTTTGTATAGTGGAAAGGTGATTTTGATATACACGAAGGAAGTCATTTAAATAAAGTCATGAAGTCATTTAACTGTCCAAGGTGCTGAAATGAACTTGATATTCATTGGATATTTTACGTATATATTATAAATAATGCATAGTTCGATTTTTCAGATTGAAAAAAAAAAAAAAAAAAAAAAAAACCGGTAGTGGCAACTAAAAATGTGCCCTGTTGGCTATCAGGCACCGGTGAGGTGGGCACTGGGTATTGATCTATTGGCCCTTGTGATCCTCCTGTAACTGAGCCCGTCATTCTCATCACTGTCATTAAGAAACCTAGCGCAGCGCGTTTCCTCTCGGCTCCCTGATCCAGGGCCTCCACGCTCAATATCATTATTGAAGTTATGGGGTCACACACCCGGTGGCGGATTTGAACTCTCGTCGTTCTGCGTGACTGACCAGTGCGCTACCCATTACGCCAAGAACGGGCAATGTCAAAGGTCAAAAATTCATAATATACAAAGATAAAATATTCGAAACGTGCGCATGCGCATTGCGATTATGCCGTGACACCGCACCAACGGATAAACCTCTCAAAGAAGCCTATGTTTCAAGCACAAAGTGGACTTTTGCTTTCTTTCCATTTTATTTCACCTATAGTTATAGTTTGAAACGATTTATCGTATTAAATTACTAATTTCATCAGGCGTTTTAAGAACCCACCTTGAATTAACCTTCATTTTATGATTACTTTCATTCCATAAACCCCAGGCGCTTATTTGGATTGAAACATTAGTCCCATGACCAACACACTTTTGTATCCACACTTTTTGTAGTTTTTAAAACAGACTATTCATATATAAGGCCACTGGAAACATGTCAGCACCAGCTAAGTCTCTTTATTAAGAGCTGAGCAGATCTCTCCAAAAGCCGCCGGGCGCAGTGGCGCGTACCTGTAATCCACGTTACTTGGAGGCTGAGCTTGGAGGAGCTTGTGAGTTCGGGGCTTCTGGGCTGCACCGCGCTGTGTTGATCGGTTGTCCGCACCAAGCTCGCTGTCGATATGGTGTCCCTGAGGGAGCTTCGGGCCACCAGGTCGGAAACAGAGCAGGTCAAAGCCCCCTTACCGATCAGTAGTGGGAGCGCATCTGAGAACAGACGCTGTAGCGCAGCCCGAGCGATAAAGTGTGACCGAACCTTTTACAGCGCACCTGTCTGACTTTTGTGCTGGAACCTGCTTGACTGATTTTATGTCTAAAACTCATCTCAACGTGTTTGATTAGCTCGTTAATTTAGCATCAGAATTAAAGTGATAATTTCGTGCCAAATCTGAGGCTAACAAAAACTGTTTGGATTTTAACTGGCAGATTACGAGCAAAATGAGTTAACCACAACAGCAATGAACTCATTTTATTGCCTTGTAAAGCATATAAAATTATAAAATTGTTGTGATTTCTGGAACATTCCAAATTCGGCACGTTGATAATGCGATAGGATTCAGTGCAATGTTGATATTGATATACATGAACGAAATCATTTAACTGAATTCATGAAGTCATTTAACTGTCCATGATGCCGAAATGAACTTGATATTCATTCGATAATTTACATACACGTTATGATAATATGTATATATAACAGTGGCGTGCACACATAGACATCAGGTGGTGCTAAAGCACCACCAACTCTGCCCTTTATCAACGAAAGTGCCCTTTTGAAACTTCGTTTTTTTTTTTTTTTATTATTATCATTTTACTGAGGTCGGCTTGAAATGATCTTTTGAAAGCCTGAGCGATTAAAAACAATGCCCTGAAATGAGCCACCACCTCACACACCCGACCTCTCTCTTCCTTTAACACCAGATGCGCTGCAGCAGTTCAGTTCAGCGAGTGGAAGGAAGCGTCTTCAGCACAGCACACACGCTCACAGATAGACTTCTTCTCCCGTCCCCACCAGCCAGGTCACATACACATCAAGTCAAATCGTACCGTTTGCCCTCTAAGCCCAACGTGAAATCATTTTCTTGTGTTGTAAAATGTCTCATACAGCACTAAACTACTAAGCATTTTTAGCCGACTGGTCACCTGATAAACTAGTCGCACTAGCCCAAATCAATGATAGATAACGTGAGGACGACCACATACAAATAATTAAGGTAGAGTTTGCAAATCTATGTGTTAAGCTGAACGTCTTCTGTTGTATAGGTTTTGTTAGGCAACATAAATTACATTCATTTGTGAAAGAAGAAACGGGAAGTTCCCCATTACCTGTGAAAAATGCCCATCTGCATTCATGTAATGACAACATTCAGTAGCCTATAACTCCTTCTCCTACTTTACGGTCTTTTACTGTCTTAATTGTAGGCCTATATTGATTTACTAATTGCAAAATATATGCAACAAGGCCTGCAGTCAGTGGAGGGTAAACAGAAGTTACCTGAAGGACATGACTGTATATTGGATATGAGGTGGGACCAAGTCAGTGTTTTGCAAGTCTCAAGTAAGTCCAAGTCTTTATCCTCAAGTCCCGAGTCAAGTCTCAAGCAAAGACAGTCAAGTCAAGTCAAGTTTCGAGTCAAGACAGGCAACAGTCAAGTCAAGTCCCAAGTCTGAAACTTGGAATTTCAAGTCCTTTCGAGTCTTTTTTTTTTTTTAACCAATGTTGCAGGTATATTTTAAATGTAAATAATAGACATGTGTTCTTTTTTAAATCTGTATTCTCCTCAAATCTTGATAAAACATGTGCAACTGAAAACACGAAGTATAAAACAAATTTAAATTACACCTCTTTATTGCACAGTTCAATTTGTTAAAATTAGCTGCAAAAATATTCATACTTTAAACTACAATTTTCCAGAAATAAATATTCTGTGAAAAAGTCATAAGTAGAACTCCATGTTCAAATAAAAAGTGCTGATATTTTCACAGTACAATACAAAGAACCATAACAGCATTTTTCCCTCTCTTCTCTTATCTGGTTTCTTGGAGAACATGTGTGTCCATATGTGAGTGACACAAGACAAACAAATATAAGAACTGAACAATGAACAGGAATCAGGAATGCAACTTTAGACATTTCAGTAAACTATTCTGCATTGCATTTGCAAAAGACCAAACTGGCCAAAAGTCTGTATGTCATTTGTGCACGATGAGGCCGTAGAATGATGTCCCCATAGCTGAAAACTCGCTCCACTTTTGTCAATTTTTTTTTTCTCGACGTAGATGTCTTCAAATACACAATCCATGCTGAGATAGAACTGGATATGATGGTGACAGAGAGAGGCTCTCTTCCCTGAGTTCAGATACAGAACCCCGGGTTGCCAACTCTCACGCATTGAGCGTGAGACACACGCATTTGACTGTCTTCACACGCTCTCACGCCACACATCCGATTTCAATCAATCAATCAAATTTTATTTATATAGCGCTTTTTACAACAGTTGTTGTCACAAAGCAGCTTTACAAGTGCCGAGTCCTAGCCCCCAGTGAGCAAGCCAAGGGCGACAGTGGCAAGGAAAAACTCCCTAGTTTTTTGCATGAGGAAGAAACCTTGAGAGGAACCAAGACTCAGGAGGGGAACCCTTCCTCCTCTGGCCGACACCGGTCACCATGACAACAACAACAATTTAAACAGAAAGAAATAAAGAAAAGGAAAAGATGTAGTAATGTCCATCATGGTGTAGGCTCATCCGGTCAGGCAGTAGGTGGCTGGCACTGGATGGATCGCTTGTCTCTCCTCATCTCATTTTTCCTCGAGCAGGCGGGCAGCCATGTGGAGAAAATAAAACAGGGAAAATTAGCTCTGTATGAGGACATATACAGGACAGATAAAATTAAACACATTTCAGGAGTGTGGCAGCAACTCCGGCATTAAGTTAAACTATTACAGCCTAGCTAAAAAGGCAGAACCAGAAGGTAACATAGGCTTGGGGGCATTCTGAGACAATGGCATCCATCCACTGCCCTGTCAACAAACTTGAGTGACCACGAGCAGTGACAGGACGACAGCACCAGCGCCCCAGTCTACCATAAAACCCTTCGTCTATAAACCCCTGGATCTGTACATTTATCTAAGGGGGGATATTAATTATCAAACGCTAAACCAAATAGGTGGGTTTTCAACCTAGACTTAAAGATTTTGACTGTGTCAGAGTCCCGTATGCAATTTGGAAGGTTGTTCCAAAGCTGGGGGGCGTTATAAGAAAAGGCTCTTCCCCCGTATTGATTTTAAAATTCTATTATTAACATATAAAGCACTGCACGGGCTTGCTCCTGAATACCTCCAGGAACTTATTTCCTACTATGAACCCCCACGTCCACTAAGATCACAGAGTGCTGGTCTTTTATTAGTTCCACAAATGAATGAGGTAACAGTAGGGGGAAGAGCCTTTTCTTATAAGGCCCCCCAGATTTCTCACGCCGAAAAAAAAAATCTAGTTTATTTACCTCTGATCCTTATCTATGATTCAATGAGTTACAAGTTCGCTCCGGCAACAACCACTGGCGATCGATCGCGATATAATACTTAATTTGTGTCCATTTTACACCCCGCCCGGTAACAATTCACGTTGTGACTCGAGTCCCCACCTCTGGTCTATACCTTTTAGATATGAAAAGGATTCTGCTGTCCATTTGGAAGAACTTGATGTGGACTCAAGCAGTAGGTGAAAAGAAAACTCTACATGACCAAACAGAATCTTACAGAATATTGCACACTAGTGTCACACCAATTACTGTTTAATGCAGACAATTTATTATGTACACATGTTGTATTCAATGTGTCTTTGATTACCTTCATCTTCTAATGCTTGTTCTGTCCTCTGCTGTTCTGTTCGAGTTGTGCTCAAAAGGTATGGGTGGAAAAATGAAAAAGACCAAGTCAGCCAAAACTCATAAAGAGTGAAAAATATAAAATGTCATTGCATCAATCATGATTCAGTAATAAAAATGTTGGTGTCCTGTATCAACCTCTCTTCAATGTCTATACCTTTTAGATATGAAAAGGATTCTGCTGTCCATTTGGAACAACCTGATGTGGACTCAAGCAGTAGGTGAAAAGAAAACTCTACATGACCAAACAGAATCTTAGAGAATATTGCACACTAGTGTCACACCAATTACTGTTTAATGCAGACAATTTATTATGTACACATGTTGTATTCAATGTGTCTTTGATTACCTTCATCTTCTAATGCTTGTTCTGTCCTCTGCTGTTCCGTTCGAGTTGTGCTTAAAAGGTATGGGTGGAAAAATGAAAAAGACCAAGTCAGCCAAAACTCATAAAGAGTGAAAAATATAAAATGTCATTGCATAAATCATGATTCAGTAATGAAAATATTGGTGTCCTGCATGACACTCTCTTCAATGTCTATACCTTTTAGATATGAAAAAGATTCTGCTGTCCATTTGAAAGAACCTGATGTGGACTTAAACAGTAGGTGAAAAGAAAACTCTACATGACCAAACAGAATCTTACAGAATATTGCACACTAGTGTCACACCAATTACTGTTTAATGCTGATAATTTATTATGTACACATGTTGTATTCAATGTGTCTTTGATTACCTTCATCTTCTAATGCTTGTTCTGTCTTCTGCTGTTCTGTTCGAGTTGTGCTCAAAAGGTATAGGTGGAAAAATGAAAAAGACCAAGTCAGCCAAAACTCATAAAGAGTGAAAAATATAAAAAACTCATTGCATCAATCATGATTCAGTAATAAAAATGTTGGTGTCCTGTATCAACCTCTCTTCAATGTCTTTACCTTTTAGATATGAAAGGATTCTGCTGTCCATTTGGAAAAACCTGATGTGGACTCAAGCAGTAGGTGAAAAGAAAACTCTACATGACCAAACAGAATCTTACAGAATATTGCACAGTAGTGTCACACCAATTACTGTTTAATGCTGACAATTTATTATGTACACATGTTGTATTCAATGTGTCTTTGATTACCTTCATCTTCTAATACTTGTTCTGTCCTCTGCTGTTCTGTTCGAGTTGTGCTCAAAAGGTATGGGTGGAAAAATGTAAAAGACCAAGTCAGACAAAACTCATAAAGAGTGAAAAATATAAAATGTCATTGCATCAATCATGATTCAGTAATAAAAATGTTGGTGTCCTGTATCGAATTCTCTTTAATGTCTTTACCTTTTACATATGAAAAGGATTCTGCTGTCCATTTGGAAGAACCTGATGTGGACTCAAGCAGTAGGTGAAAAGAAAACTCTACATGACCAAACAGAATCTTACAGAATACAGGTGCTGGTCTTTTATTAGTTCCACAAATTAATAAGGTAACAGTAGGGGGAAGAGCCTTTTCTTATAAGGCCCCCCAGATTTCTCACGCCGAAAAAAAAAATCTAGTTTATTTACCTCTGATCCTTATCTATGATTCAATGAGTTACTAGTTCGCTCTGGCACCAACCACTGGCGATCGATCGATCGCGATATAATACTTAATTTGTGTCCATTTTACACCCCGCCCGGTAACAATTCACGTTCGCTGACCCCCCCATTTGATTGGTTGTGCTGCAGCTCATGCACACACACATACACACACACACAACGTACAGAGTGTGGAAAAGCAGAGGACCGGTCTGCGTCAGAAGGACGGAAATGAAATTAATGGGGTGCACTTTATAAATATTAATATGCGTTTTAAAATTTAGATTTGGGGTAAAAAAATCAAGTCTTTGCAAGTAAACAGGTTCAAGTCCAATTCAAGTCCCAAGTTATTGGTGTAAAAGTCCAAGTCAAGTCTAAGTCTCTGAATATTTTTTCAAGTCAGGTCAAAAGTCTTAATATTAATGACTCGAGTCTGACTCGAGTCCAAGTCATGTGACTCGAGTCCCCACCTCTGATGGCAACTAAAAATATGCCCTGTTGGCTATCAGCAGTGTTGGGTAAGTTACTTTTAAAAAGTAATCCGTTACAGTTACAAGTTACCTTGTTTAAAATGTAATTGTAGTGTAACTTTTCTGATTACTTTTGAAAAGTAATGTAACTAATTACTTTTGGATTACATTTTGATTACTTTAAGGTTTAAATGAGTATTGACGCATGATCAACATTTAATTTTTGAGAACTGACAGTGTGAACCTTAAAAGAGTACTAAGCTGAGAGAGAATTGCTGACAGGCAATCACAGGAGGTCCACAAGAAGAGATGCCTGCACCAGGCATGTAAGATCAGACTACTGTCATCGGGCCATGCTCTTTTCTGCTCCTCCCCCAGGCTCTACCATTTTCACAGTTTGCGGACTAACACAAGCAGGTTCAGAAACCACTTCTTTCCCACAGCGGTCACCTTATTGAACTCTTCCCAAAGACCATTCTTTCCTTCCCCTCTATCCATACCTTACCATCCATACAAAATCTGTACAGTGTTCCTCTTCAATTCACATTTGTATAGCCCTATCTACAGTGGTATAGGATAATCTGTATGATTCCATCTGTATTTATCACATTTATTTATGCCATGCTATTTTTCTTTGCCCTGTGCATTGTACTGCCATAACTACATTACACACACATGCATTTCCCTAGGTAATTTATCTACTCTGCACATATCTATTAACCATCTTTACTTACACTAGCTGTAACTAACTGCATTGTATCTCTAAATACTGCATTCTATACAATCTGCACGTGTTGCACTTGATTAGATACCAAACTGCATTTCATTACTTCATACAAATTTAATTCAAATGTATTGCTTGTCGAACGGTAGGTCTAAGATAGGTCCAATGATAGCCTACCAATTGGGTAGGCTAGGTCGTGTCATAGACATCGCAGGCATGAAAATGGGTCAGGGGTTAAAAAGGTGAAAAGACCAGGGGGCGGGGCATGTGACGTCATGGGTATACTGCAACGGGGGGGGGGGGGGTTGGCTGCTGGTGTACGGGGATACAGCGACAGGTGATGTCAAATATTACGGAGCTCGTAAGGCGACGTTAGTATCTCGTTCCCACGCGTTAATAAGTCGTGGCCACGCGTTATTTATTTTTTTTTACATGATGTCACCTTACGGGCTCCGTAAAATATAGTAAAATCCATTAAAAAATTTTTTTTTGACTGTCATGTCAATGGATTCAATGTAAACGCAATCCGTAAACGCAAGAAGCCGCTTTCGCCATTCCGGGGCTCAGTCAAAACCATTACGTCTTAATGAACCAATACATACATCAGCGGCGAAAACTATTGTAAAAATACCAGGTTTACGTGTTTTTATTTTCTAACATGAGCTAAAACACAGGGTAGACTCAAACGACAAGAGTTTACAACTTCATCTTCAACCTTTTCAGCCCTGGTGCGAATGTGATCCTCACACGTCCCTGGATTCACCAGTTACAACTACAGACACACTAGAAAAACAATCTTGTTTCTTATTTTATGTCACCGTTAACTACACGGGGTTGACGCGAACTTAAATAGGTAGATAGATGGGCCTATTATCACAAGAGCTTGTGGCTAGATCTGACAGTGTTCAACACTGTAGCGAACGGCAGTAACTTTGTTTTACCGCAAAATATGAAAACGATTGAAACCATTAATAACCCAATTAAATCCACCCAATTAAAAATGTACGATCCGGTAAATGTAGTGGTAAATGTACGATGTGGTAAATGTAGTGGTAAATGTACGATGTGGTAAATGTAGTGGTAAATGTACGCTCTTCTGACTTGTCCGCGGTGTAGCACTAGGTCCTGCTTCTCGTCCCGCTTAGCAGTAAATGAATAACATGAATGAAGAACGTTGGTAAGATTGAAACGCTATTTGGCCTCTATGAAGGTTCTGGGCGGAAACTGCTGGCCACTGTCATTGAAATAGCCAATTTCGGAAGTGCTCTGTTTGCTAATTAAGTCAATATGATAATTAAAATATAATCTCCCGACCCCCCCCCCCCCCACACACAAACAAAAAACTCATCGGATCTACACGATTCACGTAGGTCACCCTTTTCAACTTCAAAACGGCGAATTTCGCCGAAAGGTGACAGATTTTCATGCCTGCATCGACAAACGTTTTTCCAACACCAAACAGTAATAAATATTCATTTGATACCGTCTGTCATTGTCTCTAATAGTCATGTATGATTCCAGCGAATACCTGTTTAGGACTTTAAACAGCTAATTTGGTTAGCCTGTAAATCAAGCTAGCATGCTAAAGAACAAACACATTCAAGTGAATGGTAGTAGCTAGCCTAGCAGGTAGCTAACTGTGGAAACCACAGTGTGACGGTCAGCATACCTTGCTGTTAGCTCGCTTACAACCTCAATAGTGGTTGCCTTCTGATCGGAAATAAACCTCCAAACTCCGAAATTTACACAAAGGCTTGGCATAATCACAAATAGTTGCCGATGGTGGCACATGGTTCACATTTATTGACAACACGAAAACAAAACAAACGCTTCTTAAATGTCCAGTGCTTGAAGGCGTCTGTCATTGCTGCTTGAGCTGAAACTGAACCGCGCGTTTGCAAGCGGGAAACAAGCGGCAAACGGCGATGTAGGGCGCAAAGCAATAAAAATATCATTAAATATTTCGCAAAGGTTTTTGTTTATATTTTTAAAATGTAACTAAAATTATAAGATATACATGAACGAAATCATTTAACTGAATTCATGAAGTCATTTAACTGTTCATGATGCCGAAATGAACTTGATATTCATTCGATAATTTACATACATGTTATGATAATATGTATATATATTCAGATTGAGGAGAAAAAATAACGTTGATACATGGCAACTAAAAATAGGCCCTGTTGGCTATCAGGCACCGGTCAAATCAGCACTGGGCTTTTTTTTTTTTTTTTTTTTTTTTGTTTTTGTCTTTTTTTCGTTTTTTTGGTATACCTTTTTTTGTTACACTTAATCTAGCGTGGGGTTCGAACCCGGGTCTTGCTGACCCAAGTGCTTCAATGACCAGTGCCCTACCCATTAGGCCAACATAGGGCCGCTTACGGATCAAAATTCATAATATACAAAGTTAAAATACACATATGCGCATGCGCATTGCGATTACGACGTCAGGATATCCGGCACATTTCAAATTCTGTGCATTGACATAATGTCATGAGATGGACTGAACAGCTTTTGTATAGTGGAAAGGTGATTTTGATATACACGAAGGAAGTCATTTAAATAAAGTCATGAAGTCATTTAACTGTCCAAGGTGCTGAAATGAACTTGATATTCATTGGATATTTTACGTATATATTATAAATAATGCATAGTTCGATTTTTCAGATTGAACAAAAAAAAAAAAAAAAAAAACCGGTAGTGGCAACTAAAAATGTGCCCTGTTGGCTATCAGGCACCGGTGAGGTGGGCACTGGGTATTGATCTATTGGCCCTTGTGATCCTCCTGTAACTGAGCCCGTCATTCTCATCACTGTCATTAAGAAACCTAGCGCAGCGCGTTTCCTCTCGGCTCCCTGATCCAGGGCCTCCACGCTCAATATCATTATTGAAGTTATGGGGTCACACACCCGGTGGCGGATTTGAACTCTCGTCGTTCTGCGTGACTGACCAGTGCGCTACCCATTACGCCAAGAACGGGCAATGTCAAAGGTCAAAAATTCATAATATACAAAGATAAAATATTCGAAACGTGCGCATGCGCATTGCGATTATGCCGTGACACCGCACCAACGGATAAACCTCTCAAAGAAGCCTATGTTTCAAGCACAAAGTGGACTTTTGCTTTCTTTCCATTTTATTTCACCTATAGTTATAGTTTGAAACGATTTATCGTATTAAATTACTAATTTCATCAGGCGTTTTAAGAACCCACCTTGAATTAACCTTCATTTTATGATTACTTTCATTCCATAAACCCCAGGCGCTTATTTGGATTGAAACATTAGTCCCATGACCAACACACTTTTGTATCCACACTTTTTGTAGTTTTTAAAACAGACTATTCATATATAAGGCCACTGGAAACATGTCAGCACCGGCTAAGTCTCTTTATTAAGAGCTGAGCAGATCTCTCCAAAAGCCGCCGGGCGCAGTGGCGCGTACCTGTAATCCACGTTACTTGGAGGCTGAGCTTGGAGGAGCTTGTGAGTTCGGGGCTTCTGGGCTGCACCGCGCTGTGTTGATCGGTTGTCCGCACTAAGCTCGCTGTCGATATGGTGTCCCTGAGGGAGCTTCGGGCCACCAGGTCGGAAACAGAGCAGGTCAAAGCCCCCTTACCGATCAGTAGTGGGAGCGCATCTGAGAACAGACGCTGTAGCGCAGCCCGAGCGATAAAGTGTGACCGAACCTTTTACAGCGCACCTGTCTGACTTTTGTGCTGGAACCTGCTTGACTGATTTTATGTCTAAAACTCATCTCAACGTGTTTGATTAGCTCGTTAATTTAGCATCAGAATTAAAGTGATAATTTCGTGCCAAATCTGAGGCTAACAAAAACTGTTTGGATTTTAACTGGCAGATTACGAGCAAAATGAGTTAACCACAACAGCAATGAACTCATTTTATTGCCTTGTAAAGCATATAAAATTATAAAATTGTTGTGATTTCTGGAACATTCCAAATTCGGCACGTTGATAATGCGATAGGATTCAGTGCAATGTTGATATTGATATACATGAACGAAATCATTTAACTGAATTCATGAAGTCATTTAACTGTCCATGATGCCGAAATGAACTTGATATTCATTCGATAATTTACATACACGTTATGATAATATGTATATATAACAGTGGCGTGCACACATAGACATCAGGTGGTGCTAAAGCACCACCAACTCTGCCCTTTATCCACGAAAGTGCCCTTTTGAAACTTCGTTTTTTTTTATTATTATTATTATCATTTTACTGAGGTCGGCTTGAAATGATCTTTTGAAAGCCTGAGCGATTAAAAACAATGCCCTGAAATGAGCCACCACCTCACACACCCGACCTCTCTCTTCCTTTAACACCAGATGCGCTGCAGCAGTTCAGTTCAGCGAGTGGAAGGAAGCGTCTTCAGCACAGCACACACGCTCACAGATAGACTTCTTCTCCCGTCCCCACCAGCCAGGTCACATACACATCAAGTCAAATCGTACCGTTTGCCCTCTAAGCCCAACGTGAAATCATTTTCTTGTGTTGTAAAATGTCTCATACAGCACTAAACTACTAAGCATTTTTAGCCGACTGGTCACCTGATAAACTAGTCGCACTAGCCCAAATCAATGATAGATAACGTGAGGACGACCACATACAAATAATTAAGGTAGAGTTTGCAAATCTATGTGTTAAGCTGAACGTCTTCTGTTGTATAGGTTTTGTTAGGCAACATAAATTACATTCATTTGTGAAAGAAGAAACGGGAAGTTCCCCATTACCTGTGAAAAATGCCCATCTGCATTCATGTAATGACAACATTCAGTAGCCTATAACTCCTTCTCCTACTTTACGGTCTTTTACTGTCTTAATTGTAGGCCTATATTGATTTACTAATTGCAAAATATATGCAACAAGGCCTGCAGTCAGTGGAGGGTAAACAGAAGTTACCTGAAGGACATGACTGTATATTGGATATGAGGTGGGACCAAGTCAGTGTTTTGCAAGTCTCAAGTAAGTCCAAGTCTTTATCCTCAAGTCCCGAGTCAAGTCTCAAGCAAAGACAGTCAAGTCAAGTCAAGTCTCGAGTCAAGACAGGCAACAGTCAAGTCAAGTCCCAAGTCTGAAACTTGGAATTTCAAGTCCTTTCGAGTCTTTTTTTTTTTAACCAATGTTGCAGGTATATTTTAAATGTAAATAATAGACATGTGTTCTTTTTTAAATCTGTATTCTCCTCAAATCTTGATAAAACATGTGCAACTGAAAACACAAAGTATAAAACAAATTTAAATTACACCTCTTTATTGCACAGTTCAATTTGTTAAAATTAGCTGCAAAAATATTCATACTTTAAACTACAATTTTCCAGAAATAAATATTCTGTGAAAAAGTCATAAGTAGAACTCCATGTTCAAATAAAAAGTGCTGATATTTTCACAGTACAATACAAAGAACCATAACAGCATTTTTCCCTCTCTTCTCTTATCTGGTTTCTTGGAGAACATGTGTGTCCATATGTGAGTGACACAAGACAAACAAATATAAGAACTGAACAATGAACAGGAATCAGGAATGCAACTTTAGACATTTCAGTAAACTATTCTGCATTGCATTTGCAAAAGACCAAACTGGCCAAAAGTCTGTATGTCATTTGTGCACGATGAGGCCGTAGAATGATGTCCCCATAGCTGAAAACTCGCTCCACTTTTGTCAATTTTTTTTTTCTCGACGTAGATGTCTTCAAATACACAATCCATGCTGAGATAGAACTGGATATGATGGTGACAGAGAGAGGCTCTCTTCCCTGAGTTCAGATACAGAACCCCGGGTTGCCAACTCTCACGCATTGAGCGTGAGACACACGCATTTGACTGTCTTCACACGCTCTCACGCCACACATCCGATTTCAATCAATCAATCAAATTTTATTTATATAGCGCTTTTTACAACAGTTGTTGTCACAAAGCAGCTTTACAAGTGCCGAGTCCTAGCCCCCAGTGAGCAAGCCAAGGGCGACAGTGGCAAGGAAAAACTCCCTAGTTTTTTGCATGAGGAAGAAACCTTGAGAGGAACCAAGACTCAGGAGGGGAACCCTTCCTCCTCTGGCCGACACCGGTCACCATGACAACAACAACAATTTAAACAGAAAGAAATAAAGAAAAGGAAAAGATGTAGTAATGTCCATCATGGTGTAGGCTCATCCGGTCAGGCAGTAGGTGGCTGGCACTGGATGGATCGCTTGTCTCTCCTCATCTCATTTTTCCTCGAGCAGGCGGGCAGCCATGTGGAGAAAATAAAACAGGGAAAATTAGCTCTGTATGAGGACATATACAGGACAGATAAAATTAAACACATTTCAGGAGTGTGGCAGCAACTCCGGCATTAAGTTAAACTATTACAGCCTAGCTAAAAAGGCAGAACCAGAAGGTAACATAGGCTTGGGGGCATTCTGAGACAATGGCATCCATCCACTGCCCTGTCAACAAACTTGAGTGACCACGAGCAGTGACAGGACGACAGCACCAGCGCCCCAGTCTACCATAAAACCCTTCGTCTATAAACCCCTGGATCTGTACATTTATCTAAGGGGGGATATTAATTATCAAACGCTAAACCAAATAGGTGGGTTTTCAACCTAGACTTAAAGATTTTGACTGTGTCAGAGTCCCGTATGCAATTTGGAAGGTTGTTCCAAAGCTGGGGGGCGTTATAAGAAAAGGCTCTTCCCCCGTATTGATTTTAAAATTCTATTATTAACATATAAAGCACTGCACGGGCTTGCTCCTGAATACCTCCAGGAACTTATTTCCTACTATGAACCCCCACGTCCACTAAGATCACAGAGTGCTGGTCTTTTAT
This sequence comes from Brachyhypopomus gauderio, assembly GCF_052324685.1. Classification (NCBI taxonomy): domain Eukaryota; kingdom Metazoa; phylum Chordata; class Actinopteri; order Gymnotiformes; family Hypopomidae; genus Brachyhypopomus; species Brachyhypopomus gauderio. Next base: position 273,722 of record NW_027506964.1, on the reverse strand, counting down.
TAGTTCCACAAATGAATGAGGTAACAGTAGGGGGAAGAGCCTTTTCTTATAAGGCCCCCCAGATTTCTCACGCCGAAAAAAAAAATCTAGTTTATTTACCTCTGATCCTTATCTATGATTCAATGAGTTACAAGTTCGCTCCGGCAACAACCACTGGCGATCGATCGCGATATAATACTTAATTTGTGTCCATTTTACACCCCGCCCGGTAACAATTCACGTTGTGACTCGAGTCCCCACCTCTGGTCTATACCTTTTAGATATGAAAAGGATTCTGCTGTCCATTTGGAAGAACTTGATGTGGACTCAAGCAGTAGGTGAAAAGAAAACTCTACATGACCAAACAGAATCTTACAGAATATTGCACACTAGTGTCACACCAATTACTGTTTAATGCAGACAATTTATTATGTACACATGTTGTATTCAATGTGTCTTTGATTACCTTCATCTTCTAATGCTTGTTCTGTCCTCTGCTGTTCTGTTCGAGTTGTGCTCAAAAGGTATGGGTGGAAAAATGAAAAAGACCAAGTCAGCCAAAACTCATAAAGAGTGAAAAATATAAAATGTCATTGCATCAATCATGATTCAGTAATAAAAATGTTGGTGTCCTGTATCAACCTCTCTTCAATGTCTATACCTTTTAGATATGAAAAGGATTCTGCTGTCCATTTGGAACAACCTGATGTGGACTCAAGCAGTAGGTGAAAAGAAAACTCTACATGACCAAACAGAATCTTAGAGAATATTGCACACTAGTGTCACACCAATTACTGTTTAATGCAGACAATTTATTATGTACACATGTTGTATTCAATGTGTCTTTGATTACCTTCATCTTCTAATGCTTGTTCTGTCCTCTGCTGTTCCGTTCGAGTTGTGCTTAAAAGGTATGGGTGGAAAAATGAAAAAGACCAAGTCAGCCAAAACTCATAAAGAGTGAAAAATATAAAATGTCATTGCATAAATCATGATTCAGTAATGAAAATATTGGTGTCCTGCATGACACTCTCTTCAATGTCTATACCTTTTAGATATGAAAAAGATTCTGCTGTCCATTTGAAAGAACCTGATGTGGACTTAAACAGTAGGTGAAAAGAAAACTCTACATGACCAAACAGAATCTTACAGAATATTGCACACTAGTGTCACACCAATTACTGTTTAATGCTGATAATTTATTATGTACACATGTTGTATTCAATGTGTCTTTGATTACCTTCATCTTCTAATGCTTGTTCTGTCTTCTGCTGTTCTGTTCGAGTTGTGCTCAAAAGGTATAGGTGGAAAAATGAAAAAGACCAAGTCAGCCAAAACTCATAAAGAGTGAAAAATATAAAAAACTCATTGCATCAATCATGATTCAGTAATAAAAATGTTGGTGTCCTGTATCAACCTCTCTTCAATGTCTTTACCTTTTAGATATGAAAGGATTCTGCTGTCCATTTGGAAAAACCTGATGTGGACTCAAGCAGTAGGTGAAAAGAAAACTCTACATGACCAAACAGAATCTTACAGAATATTGCACAGTAGTGTCACACCAATTACTGTTTAATGCTGACAATTTATTATGTACACATGTTGTATTCAATGTGTCTTTGATTACCTTCATCTTCTAATACTTGTTCTGTCCTCTGCTGTTCTGTTCGAGTTGTGCTCAAAAGGTATGGGTGGAAAAATGTAAAAGACCAAGTCAGACAAAACTCATAAAGAGTGAAAAATATAAAATGTCATTGCATCAATCATGATTCAGTAATAAAAATGTTGGTGTCCTGTATCGAATTCTCTTTAATGTCTTTACCTTTTACATATGAAAAGGATTCTGCTGTCCATTTGGAAGAACCTGATGTGGACTCAAGCAGTAGGTGAAAAGAAAACTCTACATGACCAAACAGAATCTTACAGAATACAGGTGCTGGTCTTTTATTAGTTCCACAAATTAATAAGGTAACAGTAGGGGGAAGAGCCTTTTCTTATAAGGCCCCCCAGATTTCTCACGCCGAAAAAAAAAATCTAGTTTATTTACCTCTGATCCTTATCTATGATTCAATGAGTTACTAGTTCGCTCTGGCACCAACCACTGGCGATCGATCGATCGCGATATAATACTTAATTTGTGTCCATTTTACACCCCGCCCGGTAACAATTCACGTTCGCTGACCCCCCCATTTGATTGGTTGTGCTGCAGCTCATGCACACACACATACACACACACACAACGTACAGAGTGTGGAAAAGCAGAGGACCGGTCTGCGTCAGAAGGACGGAAATGAAATTAATGGGGTGCACTTTATAAATATTAATATGCGTTTTAAAATTTAGATTTGGGGTAAAAAAATCAAGTCTTTGCAAGTAAACAGGTTCATGTCCAATTCAAGTCCCAAGTTATTGGTGTAAAAGTCCAAGTCAAGTCTAAGTCTCTGAATATTTTTTCAAGTCAGGTCAAAAGTCTTAATATTAATGACTCGAGTCTGACTCGAGTCCAAGTCATGTGACTCGAGTCCCCACCTCTGATGGCAACTAAAAATATGCCCTGTTGGCTATCAGCAGTGTTGGGTAAGTTACTTTTAAAAAGTAATCCGTTACAGTTACAAGTTACCTTGTTTAAAATGTAATTGTAGTGTAACTTTTCTGATTACTTTTGAAAAGTAATGTAACTAATTACTTTTGGATTACATTTTGATTACTTTAAGGTTTAAATGAGTATTGACGCATGATCAACATTTAATTTTTGAGAACTGACAGTGTGAACCTTAAAAGAGTACTAAGCTGAGAGAGAATTGCTGACAGGCAATCACAGGAGGTCCACAAGAAGAGATGCCTGCACCAGGCATGTAAGATCAGACTACTGTCATCGGGCCATGCTCTTTTCTGCTCCTCCCCCAGGCTCTACCATTTTCACAGTTTGCGGACTAACACAAGCAGGTTCAGAAACCACTTCTTTCCCACAGCGGTCACCTTATTGAACTCTTCCCAAAGACCATTCTTTCCTTCCCCTCTATCCATACCTTACCATCCATACAAAATCTGTACAGTGTTCCTCTTCAATTCACATCTGTATAGCCCTATCTACAGTGGTATAGGATAATCTGTATGATTCCATCTGTATTTATCACATTTATTTATGCCATGCTATTTTTCTTTGCCCTGTGCATTGTATTGCCATAACTACATTACACACACATGCATTTCCCTAGGTAATTTATCTACTCTGCACATATCTATTAACCATCTTTACTTACACTAGCTGTAACTAACTGCATTGTATCTCTAAATACTGCATTCTATACAATCTGCACGTGTTGCACTTGATTAGATACCAAACTGCATTTCATTACTTCATACAAATTTAATTCAAATGTATTGCTTGTCGAACGGTAGGTCTAAGATAGGTCCAATGATAGCCTACCAATTGGGTAGGCTAGGTCGTGTCATAGACATCGACAAACGTTTTTCCAACACCAAACAGTAATAAATATTCATTTGATACCGTCTGTCATTGTCTCTAATAGTCATGTATGATTCCAGCGAATACCTGTTTAGGACTTTAAACAGCTAATTTGGTTAGCCTGTAAATCAAGCTAGCATGCTAAAGAACAAACACATTCAAGTGAATGGTAGTAGCTAGCCTAGCAGGTAGCTAACTGTGGAAACCACAGTGTGACGGTCAGCATACCTTGCTGTTAGCTCGCTTACAACCTCAATAGTGGTTGCCTTCTGATCGGAAATAAACCTCCAAACTCCGAAATTTACACAAAGGCTTGGCATAATCACAAATAGTTGCCGATGGTGGCACATGGTTCACATTTATTGACAACACGAAAACAAAACAAACGCTTCTTAAATGTCCAGTGCTTGAAGGCGTCTGTCATTGCTGCTTGAGCTGAAACTGAACCGCGCGTTTGCAAGCGGGAAACAAGCGGCAAACGGCGATGTAGGGCGCAAAGCAATAAAAATATCATTAAATATTTCGCAAAGGTTTTTGTTTATATTTTTAAAATGTAACTAAAATTATAAGATATACATGAACGAAATCATTTAACTGAATTCATGAAGTCATTTAACTGTTCATGATGCCGAAATGAACTTGATATTCATTCGATAATTTACATACATGTTATGATAATATGTATATATATTCAGATTGAGGAGAAAAAATAACGTTGATACATGGCAACTAAAAATAGGCCCTGTTGGCTATCAGGCACCGGTCAGATCAGCACTGGGCTTTTTTTTTTTTTTGTTTTTTTTTGTTTTTGTCTTTTTTTCGTTTTTTTGGTATACCTTTTTTTGTTACACTTAACCTAGCGTGGGGTTCGAACCCGGGTCTTGCTGACCCAAGTGCTTCAATGACCAGTGCCCTACCCATTAGGCCAACATAGGGCCGCTTACGGATGAAAATTCATAATATACAAAGTTAAAATACACGACATATGCGCATGCGCATTGCGATTACGACGTCAGGATATCCGGCACATTTCAAATTCTGTGCATTGACATAATGTCATGAGATGGACTGAACAGCTTTTGTATAGTGGAAAGGTGATTTTGATATACACGAAGGAAGTCATTTAAATAAAGTCATGAAGTCATTTAACTGTCCAAGGTGCTGAAATGAACTTGATATTCATTGGATATTTTACGTATATATTATAAATAATGCATAGTTCGATTTTTCAGATTGAAAAAAAAAAATAAAAAAAAAAAACCGGTAGTGGCAACTAAAAATGTGCCCTGTTGGCTATCAGGCACCGGTGAGGTGGGCACTGGGTATTGATCTATTGGCCCTTGTGATCCTCCTGTAACTGAGCCCGTCATTCTCATCACTGTCATTAAGAAACCTAGCGCAGCGCGTTTCCTCTCGGCTCCCTGATCCAGGGCCTCCACGCTCAATATCATTATTGAAGTTATGGGGTCACACACCCGGTGGCGGATTTGAACTCTCGTCGTTCTGCGTGACTGACCAGTGCGCTACCCATTACGCCAAGAACGGGCAATGTCAAAGGTCAAAAATTCATAATATACAAAGATAAAATATTCGAAACGTGCGCATGCGCATTGCGATTATGCCGTGACACCGCACCAACGGATAAACCTCTCAAAGAAGCCTATGTTTCAAGCACAAAGTGGACTTTTGCTTTCTTTCCATTTTATTTCACCTATAGTTATAGTTTGAAACGATTTATCGTATTAAATTACTAATTTCATCAGGCGTTTTAAGAACCCACCTTGAATTAACCTTCATTTTATGATTACTTTCATTCCATAAACCCCAGGCGCTTATTTGGATTGAAACATTAGTCCCATGACCAACACACTTTTGTATCCACACTTTTTGTAGTTTTTAAAACAGACTATTCATATATAAGGCCACTGGAAACATGTCAGCACCAGCTAAGTCTCTTTATTAAGAGCTGAGCAGATCTCTCCAAAAGCCGCCGGGCGCAGTGGCGCGTACCTGTAATCCACGTTACTTGGAGGCTGAGCTTGGAGGAGCTTGTGAGTTCGGGGCTTCTGGGCTGCACCGCGCTGTGTTGATCGGTTGTCCGCACCAAGCTCGCTGTCGATATGGTGTCCCTGAGGGAGCTTCGGGCCACCAGGTCGGAAACAGAGCAGGTCAAAGCCCCCTTACCGATCAGTAGTGGGAGCGCATCTGAGAACAGACGCTGTAGCGCAGCCCGAGCGATAAAGTGTGACCGAACCTTTTACAGCGCACCTGTCTGACTTTTGTGCTGGAACCTGCTTGACTGATTTTATGTCTAAAACTCATCTCAACGTGTTTGATTAGCTCGTTAATTTAGCATCAGAATTAAAGTGATAATTTCGTGCCAAATCTGAGGCTAACAAAAACTGTTTGGATTTTAACTGGCAGATTACGAGCAAAATGAGTTAACCACAACAGCAATGAACTCATTTTATTGCCTTGTAAAGCATATAAAATTATAAAATTGTTGTGATTTCTGGAACATTCCAAATTCGGCACGTTGATAATGCGATAGGATTCAGTGCAATGTTGATATTGATATACATGAACGAAATCATTTAACTGAATTCATGAAGTCATTTAACTGTCCATGATGCCGAAATGAACTTGATATTCATTCGATAATTTACATACACGTTATGATAATATGTATATATAACAGTGGCGTGCACACATAGACATCAGGTGGTGCTAAAGCACCACCAACTCTGCCCTTTATCAACGAAAGTGCCCTTTTGAAACTTCGTTTTTTTTTTTTTTTTATTATTATCATTTTACTGAGGTCGGCTTGAAATGATCTTTTGAAAGCCTGAGCGATTAAAAACAATGCCCTGAAATGAGCCACCACCTCACACACCCGACCTCTCTCTTCCTTTAACACCAGATGCGCTGCAGCAGTTCAGTTCAGCGAGTGGAAGGAAGCGTCTTCAGCACAGCACACACGCTCACAGATAGACTTCTTCTCCCGTCCCCACCAGCCAGGTCACATACACATCAAGTCAAATCGTACCGTTTGCCCTCTAAGCCCAACGTGAAATCATTTTCTTGTGTTGTAAAATGTCTCATACAGCACTAAACTACTAAGCATTTTTAGCCGACTGGTCACCTGATAAACTAGTCGCACTAGCCCAAATCAATGATAGATAACGTGAGGACGACCACATACAAATAATTAAGGTAGAGTTTGCAAATCTATGTGTTAAGCTGAACGTCTTCTGTTGTATAGGTTTTGTTAGGCAACATAAATTACATTCATTTGTGAAAGAAGAAACGGGAAGTTCCCCATTACCTGTGAAAAATGCCCATCTGCATTCATGTAATGACAACATTCAGTAGCCTATAACTCCTTCTCCTACTTTACGGTCTTTTACTGTCTTAATTGTAGGCCTATATTGATTTACTAATTGCAAAATATATGCAACAAGGCCTGCAGTCAGTGGAGGGTAAACAGAAGTTACCTGAAGGACATGACTGTATATTGGATATGAGGTGGGACCAAGTCAGTGTTTTGCAAGTCTCAAGTAAGTCCAAGTCTTTATCCTCAAGTCCCGAGTCAAGTCTCAAGCAAAGACAGTCAAGTCAAGTCAAGTTTCGAGTCAAGACAGGCAACAGTCAAGTCAAGTCCCAAGTCTGAAACTTGGAATTTCAAGTCCTTTCGAGTCTTTTTTTTTTTTTAACCAATGTTGCAGGTATATTTTAAATGTAAATAATAGACATGTGTTCTTTTTTAAATCTGTATTCTCCTCAAATCTTGATAAAACATGTGCAACTGAAAACACGAAGTATAAAACAAATTTAAATTACACCTCTTTATTGCACAGTTCAATTTGTTAAAATTAGCTGCAAAAATATTCATACTTTAAACTACAATTTTCCAGAAATAAATATTCTGTGAAAAAGTCATAAGTAGAACTCCATGTTCAAATAAAAAGTGCTGATATTTTCACAGTACAATACAAAGAACCATAACAGCATTTTTCCCTCTCTTCTCTTATCTGGTTTCTTGGAGAACATGTGTGTCCATATGTGAGTGACACAAGACAAACAAATATAAGAACTGAACAATGAACAGGAATCAGGAATGCAACTTTAGACATTTCAGTAAACTATTCTGCATTGCATTTGCAAAAGACCAAACTGGCCAAAAGTCTGTATGTCATTTGTGCACGATGAGGCCGTAGAATGATGTCCCCATAGCTGAAAACTCGCTCCACTTTTGTCAATTTTTTTTTTCTCGACGTAGATGTCTTCAAATACACAATCCATGCTGAGATAGAACTGGATATGATGGTGACAGAGAGAGGCTCTCTTCCCTGAGTTCAGATACAGAACCCCGGGTTGCCAACTCTCACGCATTGAGCGTGAGACACACGCATTTGACTGTCTTCACACGCTCTCACGCCACTCATCCGATTTCAATCAATCAATCAAATTTTATTTATATAGCGCTTTTTACAACAGTTGTTGTCACAAAGCAGCTTTACAAGTGCCGAGTCCTAGCCCCCAGTGAGCAAGCCAAGGGCGACAGTGGCAAGGAAAAACTCCCTAGTTTTTTGCATGAGGAAGAAACCTTGAGAGGAACCAAGACTCAGGAGGGGAACCCTTCCTCCTCTGGCCGACACCGGTCACCATGACAACAACAACAATTTAAACAGAAAGAAATAAAGAAAAGGAAAAGATGTAGTAATGTCCATCATGGTGTAGGCTCATCCGGTCAGGCAGTAGGTGGCTGGCACTGGATGGATCGCTTGTCTCTCCTCATCTCATTTTTCCTCGAGCAGGCGGGCAGCCATGTGGAGAAAATAAAACAGGGAAAATTAGCTCTGTATGAGGACATATACAGGACAGATAAAATTAAACACATTTCAGGAGTGTGGCAGCAACTCCGGCATTAAGTTAAACTATTACAGCCTAGCTAAAAAGGCAGAACCAGAAGGTAACATAGGCTTGGGGGCATTCTGAGACAATGGCATCCATCCACTGCCCTGTCAACAAACTTGAGTGACCACGAGCAGTGACAGGACGACAGCACCAGCGCCCCAGTCTACCATAAAACCCTTCGTCTATAAACCCCTGGATCTGTACATTTATCTAAGGGGGGATATTAATTATCAAACGCTAAACCAAATAGGTGGGTTTTCAACCTAGACTTAAAGATTTTGACTGTGTCAGAGTCCCGTATGCAATTTGGAAGGTTGTTCCAAAGCTGGGGGGCGTTATAAGAAAAGGCTCTTCCCCCGTATTGATTTTAAAATTCTATTATTAACATATAAAGCACTGCACGGGCTTGCTCCTGAATACCTCCAGGAACTTATTTCCTACTATGAACCCCCACGTCCACTAAGATCACAGAGTGCTGGTCTTTTATTAGTTCCACAAATGAATGAGGTAACAGTAGGGGGAAGAGCCTTTTCTTATAAGGCCCCCCAGATTTCTCACGCCGAAAAAAAAAATCTAGTTTATTTACCTCTGATCCTTATCTATGATTCAATGAGTTACAAGTTCGCTCCGGCAACAACCACTGGCGATCGATCGCGATATAATACTTAATTTGTGTCCATTTTACACCCCGCCCGGTAACAATTCACGTTGTGACTCGAGTCCCCACCTCTGGTCTATACCTTTTAGATATGAAAAGGATTCTGCTGTCCATTTGGAAGAACTTGATGTGGACTCAAGCAGTAGGTGAAAAGAAAACTCTACATGACCAAACAGAATCTTACAGAATATTGCACACTAGTGTCACACCAATTACTGTTTAATGCAGACAATTTATTATGTACACATGTTGTATTCAATGTGTCTTTGATTACCTTCATCTTCTAATGCTTGTTCTGTCCTCTGCTGTTCCGTTCGAGTTGTGCTCAAAAGGTATGGGTAGAAAAATGAAAAAGACCAAGTCAGCCAAAACTCATAAAGAGTGAAAAATATAAAATGTCATTGCATCAATCATGATTCAGTAATAAAAATGTTGGTGTCCTGTATCAACCTCTCTTCAATGTCTATACCTTTTAGATATGAAAAGGATTCTGCTGTCCATTTGGAACAACCTGATGTGGACTCAAGCAGTAGGTGAAAAGAAAACTCTACATGACCAAACAGAATCTTAGAGAATATTGCACACTAGTGTCACACCAATTACTGTTTAATGCAGACAATTTATTATGTACACATGTTGTATTCAATGTGTCTTTGATTACCTTCATCTTCTAATGCTTGTTCTGTCCTCTGCTGTTCCGTTCGAGTTGTGCTTAAAAGGTATGGGTGGAAAAATGAAAAAGACCAAGTCAGCCAAAACTCATAAAGAGTGAAAAATATAAAATGTCATTGCATAAATCATGATTCAGTAATGAAAATATTGGTGTCCTGCATGACACTCTCTTCAATGTCTATACCTTTTAGATATGAAAAAGATTCTGCTGTCCATTTGAAAGAACCTGATGTGGACTTAAACAGTAGGTGAAAAGAAAACTCTACATGACCAAACAGAATCTTACAGAATATTGCACACTAGTGTCACACCAATTACTGTTTAATGCTGACAATTTATTATGTACACATGTTGTATTCAATGTGTCTTTGATTACCTTCATCTTCTAATGCTTGTTCTGTCTTCTGCTGTTCTGTTCGAGTTGTGCTCAAAAGGTATAGGTGGAAAAATGAAAAAGACCAAGTCAGCCAAAACTCATAAAGAGTGAAAAATATAAAAAAGTCATTGCATCAATCATGATTCAGTAATAAAAATGTTGGTGTCCTGTATCAACCTCTCTTCAATGTCTTTACCTTTTAGATATGAAAGGATTCTGCTGTCCATTTGGAAAAACCTGATGTGGACTCAAGCAGTAGGTGAAAAGAAAACTCTACATGACCAAACAGAATCTTACAGAATATTGCACAGTAGTGTCACACCAATTACTGTTTAATGCTGACAATTTATTATGTACACATGTTGTATTCAATGTGTCTTTGATTACCTTCATCTTCTAATGCTTGTTCTGTCCTCTGCTGTTCTGTTCGAGTTGTGCTCAAAAGGTATGGGTGGAAAAATGTAAAAGACCAAGTCAGACAAAACTCATAAAGAGTGAAAAATATAAAATGTCATTGCATCAATCATGATTCAGTAATAAAAATGTTGGTGTCCTGTATCGAATTCTCTTTAATGTCTTTACCTTTTACATATGAAAAGGATTCTGCTGTCCATTTGGAAGAACCTGATGTGGACTCAAGCAGTAGGTGAAAAGAAAACTCTACATGACCAAACAGAATCTTACAGAATACAGGTGCTGGTCTTTTATTAGTTCCACAAATTAATAAGGTAACAGTAGGGGGAAGAGCCTTTTCTTATAAGGCCCCCCAGATTTCTCACGCCGAAAATAAAAATCTAGTTTATTTACCTCTGATCCTTATCTATGATTCAATGAGTTACTAGTTCGCTCTGGCACCAACCACTGGCGATCGATCGATCGCGATATAATACTTAATTTGTGTCCATTTTACACCCCGCCCGGTAACAATTCACGTTCGCTGACCCCCCCATTTGATTGGTTGTGCTGCAGCTCATGCACACACACATACACACACACACAACGTACAGAGTGTGGAAAAGCAGAGGACCGGTCTGCGTCAGAAGGACGGAAATGAAATTAATGGGGTGCACTTTATAAATATTAATATGCGTTTTAAAATTTAGATTTGGGGTAAAAAAATCAAGTCTTTGCAAGTAAACAGGTTCATGTCCAATTCAAGTCCCAAGTTATTGGTGTAAAAGTCCAAGTCAAGTCTAAGTCTCTGAATATTTTTTCAAGTCAGGTCAAAAGTCTTAATATTAATGACTCGAGTCTGACTCGAGTCCAAGTCATGTGACTCGAGTCCCCACCTCTGATGGCAACTAAAAATATGCCCTGTTGGCTATCAGCAGTGTTGGGTAAGTTACTTTTAAAAAGTAATCCGTTACAGTTACAAGTTACCTTGTTTAAAATGTAATTGTAGTGTAACTTTTCTGATTACTTTTGAAAAGTAATGTAACTAATTACTTTTGGATTACATTTTGATTACTTTAAGGTTTAAATGAGTATTGACGCATGATCAACATTTAATTTTTGAGAACTGACAGTGTGAACCTTAAAAGAGTACTAAGCTGAGAGAGAATTGCTGACAGGCAATCACAGGAGGTCCACAAGAAGAGATGCCTGCACCAGGCATGTAAGATCAGACTACTGTCATCGGGCCATGCTCTTTTCTGCTCCTCCCCCAGGCTCTACCATTTTCACAGTTTGCGGACTAACACAAGCAGGTTCAGAAACCACTTCTTTCCCACAGCGGTCACCTTATTGAACTCTTCCCAAAGACCATTCTTTCCTTCCCCTCTATCCATACCTTACCATCCATACAAAATCTGTACAGTGTTCCTCTTCAATTCACATCTTTATAGCCCTATCTACAGTGGTATAGGATAATCTGTATGATTCCATCTGTATTTATCACATTTATTTATGCCATGCTATTTTTCTTTGCCCTGTGCATTGTACTGCCATAACTACATTACACACACATGCATTTCCCTAGGTAATTTATCTACTCTGCACATGTAACTGCGTTGTGTTGGATGATAAACTCAGACATTTACCCGTTTCCAGACTCGGTTTATTGTGTCTGACAAAACAAAAGAAAGCGTCGTCACTGCCAGCAAAATAGCATCCACTTTGTGATGTTTGCATTGCTGTGGCGCTCATCGACTGGGACAATTCTAACTTAATATAAAATGTGAATAAAACAAACATATACCTGACAAAACAAAAGAAAGCGTCGTCACTGCCAGCAAAATAGCATCCACTTTGTGATGTTTGCTAAGAGGGGGGGAGGAGCAGAAATTAGCTATATGCCAACTAGCTATACTGAAAAGCATTCTACATATACTATCCAATGAACACACAATGACAGAAATACTAATACAGACACTAAATACATTTTTACAAGAATGACTAACAATAGACAATTAATTACTATTTATTACAGAGTAGTAATTCGTTAGTATGGCACAGCTACTATCATGTGCGCCTTACCATTGCTGTGGCGCTCATCGACTGGGGCAATTCTAACTTAAACACCGCCCCATGTCGGTGAGCACGCACACAGCAGCCAATCACATTAATAGTATCCATGTTTGCTGACTTACAAGTGGAATTAACCACTAACCCGTCACACTCCCCCTCACTGAATTCCACTTGCTCAACACCAGCAGTGACTAACGCAGGGCAAAAAAAAATCAGGCATAGAAATATCCAAACTCCATACATGTGGCCATAATAATAAAAAAAAAAAACAACAAAGGAAAGCAAACAGACAACCAACAACTGTAGTGCAGGAGGTATCAGACAGCCACATACTAGTCTTTAAGTGTTTCAGTCTGAAGACTATTCTCTAAGAGAATTAGAAGGAGAAGGGGTTAGCTACTCCCCTAAGCCAACACAGATAAACATGCCTTACTACATGTTAAGCACACTCAGAGACTGCGGCAGGCCTCCAGTATAATTACATACGCTCACACGACAGTATAATACAATACAGTACAATACTGGCACAACCAATTTCAAAAAAAAAAAAAAGAGAAGGAAACAAATAAATAAACAAACAAACAAACAAAAACACCCATTCACCTGACCACAGTGTATACCAGTAACAACAGTGAACCATCAGAACAATAACTATGTGTACGCGGACCACTCCTTAACCCTCCATAACAGCTCATTGGTTCATCATCTCAATAAGTCTGCTGACTGGTTTAAGTAATCTTCCAGCCCGTGATCTGAATTCTCTCATTGTACTCTGAGCATCTGAAAGGTGAGTGTGGGGATTCTGAACTACCATACTGGTCACATCAGAGCCATCGGAGTGACTCGGGCGGCTCACAGCCTGGTTATTTGACTTCTCAGAGCAAACCCCCCCCACATGACTGAGACTGCTGGAAGGATTCTGCAGGTCAGTACCGAGCAGGTCTGAGCCCGCACAGCTAGAATGCGTAGGTGACACAACATTCTGAGCAGGACCATCGAGTGCCACTTCAGCACAAGGAAGGACAGCAGAAAGATTTCCAATGTCTGTACCCATGGAATCTGGCACATCAAGGGGTAGTGCAGACACCCAACTCTTTGTTCTGTCTATAGCTAAAACCCCTGAATCATCAACAGTAGCCAAGCATCCATCCTCATCAGACGGAGTATCTGCAACAGTCATGTCAGAAGCCCCCGTGCTGCCCTCATCATCTATGTCAAGCGGGAGAAAGTTCACAGGCATAATCAGATTGCGATGCACTGTCTTAACCTGATCACTCCTGCAGTTCTGAATCTTAAAGGTATGGCTGGCATCATTCTTCTCAACAACCAGGTAGATGGTATTTTCCCAGCGATCAGCTAGCTTTCTCTTGCCACGTTCAGCTTTATTGGCCAGCAGAACTCGATCGCCAATGTCCACCGGTGCACCACGAACTTTCTTGTCATAAAGTTCAGCATGTCTCTTTAATTGCTTGGCAGCCACTGTCTGAGCCGTAGCCATCGCTTCCTTCAAATCCCGGCGCAGAGCCTGGACATATTGATCATAGTCCACAATGTCAGGATCTTTCAAGATGGCTCCAAAAAGAATGTCCACAGGCAGTTTTGGCAGCCTGCCAAACATCAGCAGAAATGGAGCAAAACCAGTTGTCTCATGGACAGTGCAATTATAAGCGAACGTGAGAGACTTGAGAGCCTGTGGCCACCTGTGCTTTGCTTTTGGTGGCAGGGCCCGAATCATATTTCCGAGTGTCCTGTTAAACCTCTCACAGGAGCCGTTGCCCATAGGGTGGTACGGAGTCGTATGAGATTTTGCAACCCCTGCAACATCCAAAAGCTCAGCAATCAGTGCACTCTCAAAATTCGCACCCTGGTCAGAGTGAATTCGCTGCGGAAAACCATAAACACAGAAAAAGTTGTTCCACAACTGATGAGCGACAGACTTCGCTGATTGGTTTGGACACACAAAAGCATGAGAGACTTTCGTAAAGTGATCAGTGACGACAAGCACGTCAACAGATTTGTTATTTGAGTCCTCAGCAGACCAGAAATCGATACAAACGAGTTCGAGAGGCTCTGTAGTGATGATGTTTTCCAGAGGAGCCCTGGCTTCCGGCTCAGGAGATTTGCTGAAGACACATCGTCTGCATTGTTTGACATAATCGGCAACATCTCGGTCAAGGCCATGCCAGAAAAACCTCTGCCTGGCAAGATACAAAGTCCTCCGTCGACCCTGGTGGCCTGCGTCATCATGAACGCCCTTCAACACCCTGGCATACATGGAGCCTGGAACCACATACAAGTAGGACTTCCGCCCAGTGATCACATTCTTAGTAACCCGATACAGCACGCCCATCTTCAGAGTAAGCTTATGCCAGTGCTTCAATAGCCTCATGGTCTCCACAGACTCAGAACATCGTTCCCTTCTGGATGGGCGACGCCCCCTCTCCACAAAGAATATTACTCTGCTCAGTGTAGCATCCTCACGTTGTCCCCTCATCAGCTGTTCATGAGAAAGGGGTCGAACGTCAGTGTCTGCCCGTGGCAGTAAAGCTTGCGGAAGTTGAGGGAGTAGCAGAGCATGTGTGCTCAACTCATCACACTCCCGGCAAGAATGCAAAACAGCCGAGACATCCAATCTTGAACAAGCTCCTGGGGGTCTGACGACAGCTGAAGCACAGGTCAAAGTCGCATCCTCAGCACCGGAACAACCATCCAAGGGATCAATGGACCACCGGAAAACATCCTGCACTTGTCCTGGATGCACGGCCGCCGCCTCCTTGAGGAGCATCGTGTAGGGGACTCTCGTCAATCGATGTAGGGCACTAGGCTGGACAAAAGGCTCTCTGCTTAGTGCATCAGCAACAATGTTCCTAGGACCAGGTATGTATTTGATGTCGAACTCATAAGGTGCCAACTTGGCAACCCACCTCTGTTCACAGGCATCCAGCTTGGCTTTTGACAAGATATAAGTCAACGGATTGTTGTCCGTCCAAACCGTGAAGCGGTGACCCCTTAACCAATGATGGAATTTGTCACAAATAGCCCACTTCATGGAGAAAAACTCAAGGCGGTGCGCTGGATATTTTGACTGTGCATAAGTGAGGGACTTACTAGCGAAAGCAATTGGTCTCGCTGTCAACTCTCCTTCTGGCACCTGAGAAAGCACAGCACCTAGCCCATTGCAGGAAGCATCCACTGAAAGCAGAAACGGCCTGCCAAAGTCTGGGTGAGCCAATACAACTTGCTCTATCAGTGCTTGCTTCAATGCACAGAAAGCTTGTCTGCACTCATCTGTCCAGTCATCTGCAGACAGAGTCCTACAAGGTGATCGCCTCCTCCCCTTTCGGCGAGGGGCTTGGTTACCAGTTGTCAGCCCAAACAGAGGTTTTGCTATAGAAGAGCATCCCTCAATGAACTGCTGATAAAACACTACCATCCCCAGGAATGACCTCAGCTTTTTCTGAGAAGGGACTCGTGAATTCTCCTCCATAAGGTCTTCTTCCATGATGGCAGTGATAGCTTTCACCTTATCGGGGTCAGTAGCGACTCCATCTGCACTAACAATATGGCCCAGAAATTTCACTGACTTCCGAAGGAAGTGGCACTTTTTAGGAGCCAGCTTCAAATTGTGTGCCTTGAGTCGCTCAAAAACCATCCCCAAGCGCTGCAGAGCTAACTCCTCTGTGGGGGCAAACACCAAAACATCATCCAGGTAGCAGAGTAAACTGAGAAAGTTTTGATCTCCAAAAATGCCCAACATCATGCGCATAAAAGTCGCAGGGCTGTTGCATAATCCTTGTGGCATCCGGTTATATTCATATAACCCAAATGGTGATGTAAATGCAGTGAATTTCTTGTCATTCTCATGAACTTCAACGTTGTAGTAGCCAGAAGTGAGATCCATTGTAGAGAAGAACGCATTTCCACCCAAGGCAGCTAGAGCATCAGCTTGATGTGGCAGCGGGTGAGCATCCTTGATGGTACGCGAGTTGAGCCAGCGGTGCCCCCGTGCAGATCTCCAGATTTCTTCCAAACTAAAACAAGTGGTGAAGCAAATTCACTAGCGGACTTTCGTATTATCTCTTGCTCCTCCATCTCGTCCAAAGCAGTTTTCAGCTTCACATAATGACTAGGTGAAAGGCGACGGTACGGTAGTCTAAAAGGCTTATCATCAAAGAGTCGAATGTGATGATAGTACCCACTGACTTTCCCACAATCTAACTTGTGCCTTGAGAAGATGGACTCATGCTCGGAAATCAGCTGGACAAGCTTGCTCACGATGCCAGGAGATGCCTGACAAGACTCAATGTCAATATCAGAGAGTCCCAACTCGTGCAGAGCAGAGTGAGATAACTGCAGTGGTCCCCCCTGGCTGTTGCTCTCAGCATGTTGGAGAAGACCGTCATCAGTCAGTCTGGACATACCATCCATTGTCTGCTGCACGTGTTGTCCCAAGAGCGTTGAAGACCCTCTATGTCTAGTCAAGGAGTCACTGTCGAAGTCCTCCAAAGCTACACAGGGCACCACATCAGCAATCTTTGCATTACGTCTCAGGGTTACGGATTTCTCTGCAGGATTAATGACTCTAACCGGAAGCCACCCATCACTCCTTAACAAGGCCACCGTTCTCCCCACCAAGACTTGTCTAGGCGCTGACCTTGAACTACTGGGCTCAATGATCACTGCACTTCCAGCTGAGATAGACTTTGTGTCCTTCATCCTGGCCCACACTAAATGCTCCCGCAGAGGCTCCAGAACAACAGCCTTCTTCAGCCTCAGTGAACCAACCCTATCGGGGGCTTCACCACCTCTCCATCTCTCAACATTCGCCAACAGGTCGACCAATTTCATTTCTTCATTACTACGATGCGTAGTATTACACGACCCTACCTGACAATAACCCGAGGACTTCAGTTGACTAATTAAATGTTTCAGAAGGTTGCTACCCAGAATGAGGTCTTCCGTCTGTCCATCTACCACCAGAACCGGGACAAGGACACGACAATCATACACCTCCATCATTAACTCACATACCCCCAGAGGGTGAGTTCTTGACCCCCCACAACCAATCAAGATAATGTCAGTAGGGCTCAAGGAGGAGCTTGTCAACACTCCCTCTTTTAATAGCTGCTGCAGAGCGCTGGACTTCAGAGTGCATGCCATTGACCCACTATCAAGCATGGCTTTCATTTCAACTTTTCCCCCAACTAAAACTTTGGTGTAGAACAGATCATCATGAGCAGCGAGTCTCTGTATGCATTGCACTATAAAATTCCCTTGCACACTCTCCTCACAAGCACCGTCACAGGCAGATTTCTGGTCAGTGTCACCAGTCCAAGGGGGATCCGAACCTGGCCCAGCACACACCCCCTCTAAATGTGGGCCAGTTCGTTTCCCGAAGATCTGGAAGCGGTAGTGGCGGGGGGCGCAGCACTAGGCTGGCCAGTTTGGGCCTTGGGGCATTCCACGCGTCTATGGCCAGCGTCATGGCAGAAATAACAGAGTCGGCTTGATCTACAGTGGAACTGAGTAGTATGTTCCTCACTTCCACAAACCTCGCAAGGCGACACAGCCCTCAATCTCCCGGCCCGAGCATGTCTAAACCCTTGATTATGACGCCCATCTGATTGGAGTGGCCGTTGTTCCAATACACGCTCCAAAAGAGCAAGGACGCGGTCAATTGGCTCCACTGGGCACTGTGGAGGTGGTGACAATACAGATGTAGGCGACGGTGCAGCCCCAGCCACATGCTGTGAAACTGGTCTGACATTATGAACCTCCTGTCTTGAGGCAGTGATGTCGAGGCTCCCTTTGGTTTGTCTTATGAATCTGTGTTCCCTCCAGTACTCATCTAATGTCTCTTTAACATCAGCGGCTGACCACTGGGACAGAGGCCTGCTCTTAAAAATCAGTGACAAGTCAGGGTCAGGGCAATGCCTGATAAACATAGCAGCCACTTCACGTGAGGGGTCATCAATCATTTTGTGCCGCTGTCTAAGACAGTCTTCAGCAATCTCCATAGCTCGGTTAAGCCGCAGCCAGTAGTCAAATGGGAGTTCACCGGACAGGGGCAGAGTCGCATAGAAGTCAGCCAATGGCATACTAGAGAAGGAAGTGTCACCAAAATGTTGTATAAGCATGTCAAATATAGGGCCGGGCCCCCTAGAGAGATCAGTAGAGGGATTGCTACGCAAACTCGCCCTTACTATGTCCCTAGCCCGCCCCATAAGTCTACCAATGACTTCATCTGCCTGCTCCACAACTGGAATCCCTCTCTTACGCAGATAGATCCTCTTCATTTCTTCCCACTCATGCACTGTACATTTCTCAGATCCATCTCCCCGAAAATACCCAGGTGCTTTTATATCTGACTTTAAAACAAGGCCCAAACCAGTCAGGTCAATCCCACCCAAATTGGAAGCACGTCCAGTATTTTCTGATGTTGCCCCAATACCTCTAGATTCTAAACAAGATACAATGCTCTCACCAATGGAATGGCCAATTCTCTGAACCACTGTAGTTAGAACATCAGCAGTGCCCTCATCAAGCAGATGATCATGTGATGGATCGTTGTGATCAGATGAGGGCTCAAGAGAAGGCATGGGTGTGGACGTGACAGGAAATCTAGAAAAACCCCGTCCCACTGATGGCACAGGTGTAAACCCCAGTGAAGCATTCCCCCTTCCAGCACCATTAACACCAGCCATCACTGGAGTAATATGGCAATACTCACACAAATATAACCAAACAACAATACAAAAATCCCTCAAAACAGATAAAAACAACCAAACCAAAATTCAGGTTCAGTTCAGCCTTGTATGTATATAAACAACTATAATGCTATGCTAGACTTAACCCTACACCCCACACAGCAAATATTGACTACTGTAGTATCATATAATACAGAACTGGTTTATTCCAGTTATCCTCCTTGATAACCCTTCAGAAAAGAAAAAAAAGTATCCATGTTTGCTGACTTACAAGTGGAATTAACCACTAACCCGTCACACACATATCTATTAACCATCTTTACTTACACTAGCTGTAACTAACTGCATTGTATCTCTAAATACTGCATTCTATACAATCTGCACGTGTTGCACTTGATTAGATACCAAACTGCATTTCATTACTTCATACAAATTTAATTCAAATGTATTGCTTGTCGAACGGTAGGTCTAAGATAGGTCCAATGATAGCCTACCAATTGGGTAGGCTAGGTCGTGTCATAGACATCGACAAACGTTTTTCCAACACCAAACAGTAATAAATATTCATTTGATACCGTCTGTCATTGTCTCTAATAGTCATGTATGATTCCAGCGAATACCTGTTTAGGACTTTAAACAGCTAATTTGGTTAGCCTGTAAATCAAGCTAGCATGCTAAAGAACAAACACATTCAAGTGAATGGTAGTAGCTAGCCTAGCAGGTAGCTAACTGTGGAAACCACAGTGTGACGGTCAGCATACCTTGCTGTTAGCTCGCTTACAACCTCAATAGTGGTTGCCTTCTGATCGGAAATAAACCTCCAAACTCCGAAATTTACACAAAGGCTTGGCATAATCACAAATAGTTGCCGATGGTGGCACATGGTTCACATTTATTGACAACACGAAAACAAAACAAACGCTTCTTAAATGTCCAGTGCTTGAAGGCGTCTGTCATTGCTGCTTGAGCTGAAACTGAACCGCGCGTTTGCAAGCGGGAAACAAGCGGCAAACGGCGATGTAGGGCGCAAAGCAATAAAAATATCATTAAATATTTCGCAAAGGTTTTTGTTTATATTTTTAAAATGTAACTAAAATTATAAGATATACATGAACGAAATCATTTAACTGAATTCATGAAGTCATTTAACTGTTCATGATGCCGAAATGAACTTGATATTCATTCGATAATTTACATACATGTTATGATAATATGTATATATATTCAGATTGAGGAGAAAAAATAACGTTGATACATGGCAACTAAAAATAGGCCCTGTTGGCTATCAGGCACCGGTCAGATCAGCACTGGGCTTTTTTTTTTTTTTTTTGTTTTTTTTTGTTTTTGTCTTTTTTTCGTTTTTTTGGTATACCTTTTTTTGTTACACTTAATCTAGCGTGGGGTTCGAACCCGGGTCTTGCTGACCCAAGTGCTTCAATGACCAGTGCCCTACCCATTAGGCCAACATAGGGCCGCTTACGGATCAAAATTCATAATATACAAAGTTAAAATACACGACATATGCGCATGCGCATTGCGATTACGACGTCAGGATATCCGGCACATTTCAAATTCTGTGCATTGACATAATGTCATGAGATGGACTGAACAGCTTTTGTATAGTGGAAAGGTGATTTTGATATACACGAAGGAAGTCATTTAAATAAAGTCATGAAGTCATTTAACTGTCCAAGGTGCTGAAATGAACTTGATATTCATTGGATATTTTACGTATATATTATAAATAATGCATAGTTCGATTTTTCAGATTGAACAAAAAAAAAAAAAAAAAAAAACCGGTAGTGGCAACTAAAAATGTGCCCTGTTGGCTATCAGGCACCGGTGAGGTGGGCACTGGGTATTGATCTATTGGCCCTTGTGATCCTCCTGTAACTGAGCCCGTCATTCTCATCACTGTCATTAAGAAACCTAGCGCAGCGCGTTTCCTCTCGGCTCCCTGATCCAGGGCCTCCACGCTCAATATCATTATTGAAGTTATGGGGTCACACACCCGGTGGCGGATTTGAACTCTCGTCGTTCTGCGTGACTGACCAGTGCGCTACCCATTACGCCAAGAACGGGCAATGTCAAAGGTCAAAAATTCATAATATACAAAGATAAAATATTCGAAACGTGCGCATGCGCATTGCGATTATGCCGTGACACCGCACCAACGGATAAACCTCTCAAAGAAGCCTATGTTTCAAGCACAAAGTGGACTTTTGCTTTCTTTCCATTTTATTTCACCTATAGTTATAGTTTGAAATGATTTATCGTATTAAATTACTAATTTCATCAGGCGTTTTAAGAACCCACCTTGAATTAACCTTCATTTTATGATTACTTTCATTCCATAAACCCCAGGCGCTTATTTGGATTGAAACATTAGTCCCATGACCAACACACTTTTGTATCCACACTTTTTGTAGTTTTTAAAACAGACTATTCATATATAAGGCCACTGGAAACATGTCAGCACCGGCTAAGTCTCTTTATTAAGAGCTGAGCAGATCTCTCCAAAAGCCGCCGGGCGCAGTGGCGCGTACCTGTAATCCACGTTACTTGGAGGCTGAGCTTGGAGGAGCTTGTGAGTTCGGGGCTTCTGGGCTGCACCGCGCTGTGTTGATCGGTTGTCCGCACTAAGCTCGCTGTCGATATGGTGTCCCTGAGGGAGCTTCGGGCCACCAGGTCGGAAACAGAGCAGGTCAAAGCCCCCTTACCGATCAGTAGTGGGAGCGCATCTGAGAACAGACGCTGTAGCGCAGCCCGAGCGATAAAGTGTGACCGAACCTTTTACAGCGCACCTGTCTGACTTTTGTGCTGGAACCTGCTTGACTGATTTTATGTCTAAAACTCATCTCAACGTGTTTGATTAGCTCGTTAATTTAGCATCAGAATTAAAGTGATAATTTCGTGCCAAATCTGAGGCTAACAAAAACTGTTTGGATTTTAACTGGCAGATTACGAGCAAAATGAGTTAACCACAACAGCAATGAACTCATTTTATTGCCTTGTAAAGCATATAAAATTATAAAATTGTTGTGATTTCTGGAACATTCCAAATTCGGCACGTTGATAATGCGATAGGATTCAGTGCAATGTTGATATTGATATACATGAACGAAATCATTTAACTGAATTCATGAAGTCATTTAACTGTCCATGATGCCGAAATGAACTTGATATTCATTCGATAATTTACATACACGTTATGATAATATGTATATATAACAGTGGCGTGCACACATAGACATCAGGTGGTGCTAAAGCACCACCAACTCTGCCCTTTATCAACGAAAGTGCCCTTTTGAAACTTCGTTTTTTTTTTTTTTTATTATCATTTTACTGAGGTCGGCTTGAAATGATCTTTTGAAAGCCTGAGCGATTAAAAACAATGCCCTGAAATGAGCCACCACCTCACACACCCGACCTCTCTCTTCCTTTAACACCAGATGCGCTGCAGCAGTTCAGTTCAGTGAGTGGAAGGAAGCGTCTTCAGCACAGCACACACGCTCACAGATAGACTTCTTCTCCCGTCCCCACCAGCCAGGTCACATACACATCAAGTCAAATCGTACCGTTTGCCCTCTAAGCCCAACGTGAAATCATTTTCTTGTGTTGTAAAATGTCTCATACAGCACTAAACTACTAAGCATTTTTAGCCGACTGGTCACCTGATAAACTAGTCGCACTAGCCCAAATCAATGATAGATAACGTGAGGACGACCACATACAAATAATTAAGGTAGAGTTTGCAAATCTATGTGTTAAGCTGAACGTCTTCTGTTGTATAGGTTTTGTTAGGCAACATAAATTACATTCATTTGTGAAAGAAGAAACGGGAAGTTCCCCATTACCTGTGAAAAATGCCCATCTGCATTCATGTAATGACAACATTCAGTAGCCTATAACTCCTTCTCCTACTTTACGGTCTTTTACTGTCTTAATTGTAGGCCTATATTGATTTACTAATTGCAAAATATATGCAACAAGGCCTGCAGTCAGTGGAGGGTAAACAGAAGTTACCTGAAGGACATGACTGTATATTGGATATGAGGTGGGACCAAGTCAGTGTTTTGCAAGTCTCAAGTAAGTCCAAGTCTTTATCCTCAAGTCCCGAGTCAAGTCTCAAGCAAAGACAGTCAAGTCAAGTCAAGTTTCGAGTCAAGACAGGCAACAGTCAAGTCAAGTCCCAAGTCTGAAACTTGGAATTTCAAGTCCTTTCGAGTCTTTTTTTTTTTTTAACCAATGTTGCAGGTATATTTTAAATGTAAATAATAGACATGTGTTCTTTTTTAAATCTGTATTCTCCTCAAATCTTGATAAAACATGTGCAACTGAAAACACGAAGTATAAAACAAATTTAAATTACACCTCTTTATTGCACAGTTCAATTTGTTAAAATTAGCTGCAAAAATATTCATACTTTAAACTACAATTTTCCAGAAATAAATATTCTGTGAAAAAGTCATAAGTAGAACTCCATGTTCAAATAAAAAGTGCTGATATTTTCACAGTACAATACAAAGAACCATAACAGCATTTTTCCCTCTCTTCTCTTATCTGGTTTCTTGGAGAACATGTGTGTCCATGTGTGAGTGACACAAGACAAACAAATATAAGAACTGAACAATGAACAGGAATCAGGAATGCAACTTTAGACATTTCAGTAAACTATTCTGCATTGCATTTGCAAAAGACCAAACTGGCCAAAAGTCTGTATGTCATTTGTGCACGATGAGGCCGTAGAATGATGTCCCCATAGCTGAAAACTCGCTCCACTTTTGTCAATATTTTTTTTTCTCGACGTAGATGTCTTCAAATACACAATCCATGCTGAGATAGAACTGGATATGATGGTGACAGAGAGAGGCTCTCTTCCCTGAGTTCAGATACAGAACCCCGGGTTGCCAACTCTCACGCATTGAGCGTGAGACACATGCATTTGACTGTCTTCACACGCTCTCACGCCACACATCCGATTTCAATCAATCAATCAAATTTTATTTATATAGCGCTTTTTACAACAGTTGTTGTCACAAAGCAGCTTTACAAGTGCCGAGTCCTAGCCCCCAGTGAGCAAGCCAAGGGCGACAGTGGCAAGGAAAAACTCCCTAGTTTTTTGCATGAGGAAGAAACCTTGAGAGGAACCAAGACTCAGGAGGGGAACCCATCCTCCTCTGGCCGACACCGGTCACCATGACAACAACAACAATTTAAACAGAAAGAAATAAAGAAAAGGAAAAGATGTAGTAATGTCCATCATGGTGTAGGCTCATCCGGTCAGGCAGTAGGTGGCTGGCACTGGATGGATCGCTTGTCTCTCCTCATCTCATTTTTCCTCGAGCAGGCGGGCAGCCATGTGGAGAAAATAAAACAGGGAAAATTAGCTCTGTATGAGGACATATACAGGACAGATAAAATTAAACACATTTCAGGAGTGTGGCAACAACTCCGGCATTAAGTTAAACTATTACAGCCTAGCTAAAAAGGCAGAACCAGAAGGTAACATAGGCTTGGGGGCATTCTGAGACAATGGCATCCATCCACTGCCCTGTCAACAAACTTGAGTGACCACGAGCAGTGACAGGACGACAGCACCAGCGCCCCAGTCTACCATAAAACCCTTCGTCTATAAACCCCTGGATCTGTACATTTATCTAAGGGGGGATATTAATTATCAAACGCTAAACCAAATAGGTGGGTTTTCAACCTAGACTTAAAGATTTTGACTGTGTCAGAGTCCCGTATGCAATTTGGAAGGTTGTTCCAAAGCTGGGGGGCGTTATAAGAAAAGGCTCTTCCCCCGTATTGATTTTAAAATTCTATTATTAACATATAAAGCACTGCACGGGCTTGCTCCTGAATACCTCCAGGAACTTATTTCCTACTATGAACCCCCACGTCCACTAAGATCACAGAGTGCTGGTCTTTTATTAGTTCCACAAATGAATGAGGTAACAGTAGGGGGAAGAGCCTTTTCTTATAAGGCCCCCCAGATTTCTCACGCCGAAAAAAAAAATCTAGTTTATTTACCTCTGATCCTTATCTATGATTCAATGAGTTACAAGTTCGCTCCGGCAACAACCACTGGCGATCGATCGCGATATAATACTTAATTTGTGTCCATTTTACACCCCGCCCGGTAACAATTCACGTTGTGACTCGAGTCCCCACCTCTGGTCTATACCTTTTAGATATGAAAAGGATTCTGCTGTCCATTTGGAAGAACTTGATGTGGACTCAAGCAGTAGGTGAAAAGAAAACTCTACATGACCAAACAGAATCTTACAGAATATTGCACACTAGTGTCACACCAATTACTGTTTAATGCAGACAATTTATTATGTACACATGTTGTATTCAATGTGTCTTTGATTACCTTCATCTTCTAATGCTTGTTCTGTCCTCTGCTGTTCCGTTCGAGTTGTGCTCAAAAGGTATGGGTGGAAAAATGAAAAAGACCAAGTCAGCCAAAACTCATAAAGAGTGAAAAATATAAAATGTCATTGCATAAATCATGATTCAGTAATGAAAATATTGGTGTCCTGCATGACACTCTCTTCAATGTCTATACCTTTTAGATATGAAAAAGATTCTGCTGTCCATTTGAAAGAACCTGATGTGGACTTAAACAGTAGGTGAAAAGAAAACTCTACATGACCAAACAGAATCTTACAGAATATTGCACACTAGTGTCACACCAATTACTGTTTAATGCTGACAATTTATTATGTACACATGTTGTATTCAATGTGTCTTTGATTACCTTCATCTTCTAATGCTTGTTCTGTCTTCTGCTGTTCTGTTCGAGTTGTGCTCAAAAGGTATAGGTGGAAAAATGAAAAAGACCAAGTCAGCCAAAACTCATAAAGAGTGAAAAATATAAAAAAGTCATTGCATCAATCATGATTCAGTAATAAAAATGTTGGTGTCCTGTATCAACCTCTCTTCAATGTCTTTACCTTTTAGATATGAAAGGATTCTGCTGTCCATTTGGAAAAACCTGATGTGGACTCAAGCAGTAGGTGAAAAGAAAACTCTACATGACCAAACAGAATCTTACAGAATATTGCACAGTAGTGTCACACCAATTACTGTTTAATGCTGACAATTTATTATGTACACATGTTGTATTCAATGTGTCTTTGATTACCTTCATCTTCTAATGCTTGTTCTGTCCTCTGCTGTTCCGTTCGAGTTGTGCTCAAAAGGTATGGGTGGAAAAATGTAAAAGACCAAGTCAGACAAAACTCATAAAGAGTGAAAAATATAAAATGTCATTGCATCAATCATGATTCAGTAATAAAAATGTTGGTGTCCTGTATCGAATTCTCTTTAATGTCTTTACCTTTTACATATGAAAAGGATTCTGCTGTCCATTTGGAAGAACCTGATGTGGACTCAAGCAGTAGGTGAAAAGAAAACTCTACATGACCAAACAGAATCTTACAGAATACAGGTGCTGGTCTTTTATTAGTTCCACAAATTAATAAGGTAACAGTAGGGGGAAGAGCCTTTTCTTATAAGGCCCCCCAGATTTCTCACGCCGAAAATAAAAATCTAGTTTATTTACCTCTGATCCTTATCTATGATTCAATGAGTTACTAGTTCGCTCTGGCACCAACCACTGGCGATCGATCGATCGCGATATAATACTTAATTTGTGTCCATTTTACACCCCGCCCGGTAACAATTCACGTTCGCTGACCCCCCCATTTGATTGGTTGTGCTGCAGCTCATGCACACACACATACACACACACACAACGTACAGAGTGTGGAAAAGCAGAGGACCGGTCTGCGTCAGAAGGACGGAAATGAAATTAATGGGGTGCACTTTATAAATATTAATATGCGTTTTAAAATTTAGATTTGGGGTAAAAAAATCAAGTCTTTGCAAGTAAACAGGTTCAAGTCCAATTCAAGTCCCAAGTTATTGGTGTAAAAGTCCAAGTCAAGTCTAAGTCTCTGAATATTTTTTCAAGTCAGGTCAAAAGTCTTAATATTAATGACTCGAGTCTGACTCGAGTCCAAGTCATGTGACTCGAGTCCCCACCTCTGATGGCAACTAAAAATATGCCCTGTTGGCTATCAGCAGTGTTGGGTAAGTTACTTTTAAAAAGTAATCCGTTACAGTTACAAGTTACCTTGTTTAAAATGTAATTGTAGTGTAACTTTTCTGATTACTTTTGAAAAGTAATGTAACTAATTACTTTTGGATTACATTTTGATTACTTTAAGGTTTAAATGAGTATTGACGCATGATCAACATTTAATTTTTGAGAACTGACAGTGTGAACCTTAAAAGAGTACTAAGCTGAGAGAGAATTGCTGACAGGCAATCACAGGAGGTCCACAAGAAGAGATGCCTGCACCAGGCATGTAAGATCAGACTACTGTCATCGGGCCATGCTCTTTTCTGCTCCTCCCCCAGGCTCTACCATTTTCACAGTTTGCGGACTAACACAAGCAGGTTCAGAAACCACTTCTTTCCCACAGCGGTCACCTTATTGAACTCTTCCCAAAGACCATTCTTTCCTTCCCCTCTATCCATACCTTACCATCCATACAAAATCTGTACAGTGTTCCTCTTCAATTCACATCTGTATAGCCCTATCTACAGTGGTATAGGATAATCTGTATGATTCCAACTGTATTTATCACATTTATTTATGCCATGCTATTTTTCTTTGCCCTGTGCATTGTACTGCCATAACTACATTACACACACATGCATTTCCCTAGGTAATTTATCTACTCTGCACATATCTATTAACCATCTTTACTTACACTAGCTGTAACTAACTGCATTGTATCTCTAAATACTGCATTCTATACAATCTGCACGTGTTGCACTTGATTAGATACCAAACTGCATTTCATTACTTCATACAAATTTAATTCAAATGTATTGCTTGTCGAACGGTAGGTCTAAGATAGGTCCAATGATAGCCTACCAATTGGGTAGGCTAGGTCGTGTCATAGACATCGACAAACGTTTTTCCAACACCAAACAGTAATAAATATTCATTTGATACCGTCTGTCATTGTCTCTAATAGTCATGTATGATTCCAGCGAATACCTGTTTAGGACTTTAAACAGCTAATTTGGTTAGCCTGTAAATCAAGCTAGCATGCTAAAGAACAAACACATTCAAGTGAATGGTAGTAGCTAGCCTAGCAGGTAGCTAACTGTGGAAACCACAGTGTGACGGTCAGCATACCTTGCTGTTAGCTCGCTTACAACCTCAATAGTGGTTGCCTTCTGATCGGAAATAAACCTCCAAACTCCGAAATTTACACAAAGGCTTGGCATAATCACAAATAGTTGCCGATGGTGGCACATGGTTCACATTTATTGACAACACGAAAACAAAACAAACGCTTCTTAAATGTCCAGTGCTTGAAGGCGTCTGTCATTGCTGCTTGAGCTGAAACTGAACCGCGCGTTTGCAAGCGGGAAACAAGCGGCAAACGGCGATGTAGGGCGCAAAGCAATAAAAATATCATTAAATATTTCGCAAAGGTTTTTGTTTATATTTTTAAAATGTAACTAAAATTATAAGATATACATGAACGAAATCATTTAACTGAATTCATGAAGTCATTTAACTGTTCATGATGCCGAAATGAACTTGATATTCATTCGATAATTTACATACATGTTATGATAATATGTATATATATTCAGATTGAGGAGAAAAAATAACGTTGATACATGGCAACTAAAAATAGGCCCTGTTGACTATCAGGCACCGGTCAGATCAGCACTGGGCTTTTTTTTTTTTTTTTTTGTTTTTTTTTGTTTTTGTCTTTTTTTCGTTTTTTTGGTATACCTTTTTTTGTTACACTTAATCTAGCGTGGGGTTCGAACCCGGGTCTTGCTGACCCAAGTGCTTCAATGACCAGTGCCCTACCCATTAGGCCAACATAGGGCCGCTTACGGATCAAAATTCATAATATACAAAGTTAAAATACACGACATATGCGCATGCGCATTGCGATTACGACGTCAGGATATCCGGCACATTTCAAATTCTGTGCATTGACATAATGTCATGAGATGGACTGAACAGCTTTTGTATAGTGGAAAGGTGATTTTGATATACACGAAGGAAGTCATTTAAATAAAGTCATGAAGTCATTTAACTGTCCAAGGTGCTGAAATGAACTTGATATTCATTGGATATTTTACGTATATATTATAAATAATGCATAGTTCGATTTTTCAGATTGAACAAAAAAAAAAAAAAAAAAAAAACGGTAGTGGCAACTAAAAATGTGCCCTGTTGGCTATCAGGCACCGGTGAGGTGGGCACTGGGTATTGATCTATTGGCCCTTGTGATCCTCCTGTAACTGAGCCCGTCATTCTCATCACTGTCATTAAGAAACCTAGCGCAGCGCGTTTCCTCTCGGCTCCCTGATCCAGGGCCTCCACGCTCAATATCATTATTGAAGTTATGGGGTCACACACCCGGTGGCGGATTTGAACTCTCGTCGTTCTGCGTGACTGACCAGTGCGCTACCCATTACGCCAAGAACGGGCAATGTCAAAGGTCAAAAATTCATAATATACAAAGATAAAATATTCGAAACGTGCGCATGCGCATTGCGATTATGCCGTGACACCGCACCAACGGATAAACCTCTCAAAGAAGCCTATGTTTCAAGCACAAAGTGGACTTTTGCTTTCTTTCCATTTTATTTCACCTATAGTTATAGTTTGAAACGATTTATCGTATTAAATTACTAATTTCATCAGGCGTTTTAAGAACCCACCTTGAATTAACCTTCATTTTATGATTACTTTCATTCCATAAACCCCAGGCGCTTATTTGGATTGAAACATTAGTCCCATGACCAACACACTTTTGTATCCACACTTTTTGTAGTTTTTAAAACAGACTATTCATATATAAGGCCACTGGAAACATGTCAGCACCGGCTAAGTCTCTTTATTAAGAGCTGAGCAGATCTCTCCAAAAGCCGCCGGGCGCAGTGGCGCGTACCTGTAATCCACGTTACTTGGAGGCTGAGCTTGGAGGAGCTTGTGAGTTCGGGGCTTCTGGGCTGCACCGCGCTGTGTTGATCGGTTGTCCGCACTAAGCTCGCTGTCGATATGGTGTCCCTGAGGGAGCTTCGGGCCACCAGGTCGGAAACAGAGCAGGTCAAAGCCCCCTTACCGATCAGTAGTGGGAGCGCATCTGAGAACAGACGCTGTAGCGCAGCCCGAGCGATAAAGTGTGACCGAACCTTTTACAGCGCACCTGTCTGACTTTTGTGCTGGAACCTGCTTGACTGATTTTATGTCTAAAACTCATCTCAACGTGTTTGATTAGCTCGTTAATTTAGCATCAGAATTAAAGTGATAATTTCGTGCCAAATCTGAGGCTAACAAAAACTGTTTGGATTTTAACTGGCAGATTACGAGCAAAATGAGTTAACCACAACAGCAATGAACTCATTTTATTGCCTTGTAAAGCATATAAAATTATAAAATTGTTGTGATTTCTGGAACATTCCAAATTCGGCACGTTGATAATGCGATAGGATTCAGTGCAATGTTGATATTGATATACATGAACGAAATCATTTAACTGAATTCATGAAGTCATTTAACTGTCCATGATGCCGAAATGAACTTGATATTCATTCGATAATTTACATACATGTTATGATAATATGTATATATAACAGTGGCGTGCACACATAGACATCAGGTGGTGCTAAAGCACCACCAACTCTGCCCTTTATCAACGAAAGTGCCCTTTTGAAACTTCGTTTTTTTTTTTTATTATTATCATTTTACTGAGGTCGGTTTGAAATGATCTTTTGAAAACCTGAGCGATTAAAAACAATGCCCTGAAATGAGCCACCACCTCACACACCCGACCTCTCTCTTCCTTTAACACCAGATGCGCTGCAGCAGTTCAGTTCAGCGAGTGGAAGGAAGCGTCTTCAGCACAGCACACACGCTCACAGATAGACTTCTTCTCCCGTCCCCACCAGCCAGGTCACATACACATCAAGTCAAATCGTACCGTTTGCCCTCTAAGCCCAACGTGAAATCATTTTCTTGTGTTGTAAAATGTCTCATACAGCACTAAACTACTAAGCATTTTTAGCCGACTGGTCACCTGATAAACTAGTCGCACTAGCCCAAATCAATGATAGATAACGTGAGGACGACCACATACAAATAATTAAGGTAGTTTGCAAATCTATGTGTTAAGCTGAACGTCTTCTGTTGTATAGGTTTTGTTAGGCAACATAAATTACATTCATTTGTGAAAGAAGAAACGGGAAGTTCCCCATTACCTGTGAAAAATGCCCATCTGCATTCATGTAATGACAACATTCAGTAGCCTATAACTCCTTCTCCTACTTTACGGTCTTTTACTGTCTTCATTGTAGGCCTATATTGATTTACTAATTGCAAAATATATGCAACAAGGCCTGCAGTCAGTGGAGGGTAAACAGAAGTTACCTGAAGGACATGACTGTATATTGGATATGAATTAATTCAGAGGTGGGACCAAGTCAGTGTTTTGCAAGTCTCAAGTAAGTCCAAGTCTTTATCCTCAAGTCCCGAGTCAAGTCTCAAGCAAAGACAGTCAAGTCAAGTCAAGTTTCGAGTCAAGACAGGCAACAGTCAAGTCAAGTCCCAAGTCTGAAACTTGGAATTTCAAGTCCTTTCGAGTCTTTTTTTTTTTTTAACCAATGTTGCAGGTATATTTTAAATGTAAATAATAGACATGTGTTCTTTTTTAAATCTGTATTCTCCTCAAATCTTGATAAAACATGTGCAACTGAAAACACGAAGTATAAAACAAATTTAAATTACACCTCTTTATTGCACAGTTCAATTTGTTAAAATTAGCTGCAAAAATATTCATACTTTAAACTACAATTTTCCAGAAATAAATATTCTGTGAAAAAGTCATAAGTAGAACTCCATGTTCAAATAAAAAGTGCTGATATTTTCACAGTACAATACAAAGAACCATAACAGCATTTTTCCCTCTCTTCTCTTATCTGGTTTCTTGGAGAACATGTGTGTCCATATGTGAGTGACACAAGACAAACAAATATAAGAACTGAACAATGAACAGGAATCAGGAATGCAACTTTAGACATTTCAGTAAACTATTCTGCATTGCATTTGCAAAAGACCAAACTGGCCAAAAGTCTGTATGTCATTTGTGCACGATGAGGCCGTAGAATGATGTCCCCATAGCTGAAAACTCGCTCCACTTTTGTCAATATTTTTTTTTCTCGACGTAGATGTCTTCAAATACACAATCCATGCTGAGATAGAACTGGATATGATGGTGACAGAGAGAGGCTCTCTTCCCTGAGTTCAGATACAGAACCCCGGGTTGCCACCTCTCACGCATTGAGCGTGAGACACACGCATTTGACTGTCTTCACACGCTCTCACGCCACACATCCGATTTCAATCAATCAATCAAATTTTATTTATATAGCGCTTTTTACAACAGTTGTTGTCACAAAGCAGCTTTACAAGTGCCGAGTCCTAGCCCCCAGTGAGCAAGCCAAGGGCGACAGTGGCAAGGAAAAACTCCCTAGTTTTTTGCATGAGGAAGAAACCTTGAGAGGAACCAAGACTCAGGAGGGGAACCCTTCCTCCTCTGGCCGACACCGGTCACCATGACAACAACAACAATTTAAACAGAAAGAAATAAAGAAAAGGAAAAGATGTAGTAATGTCCATCATGGTGTAGGCTCATCCGGTCAGGCAGTAGGTGGCTGGCACTGGATGGATCGCTTGTCTCTCCTCATCTCATTTTTCCTCGAGCAGGCGGGCAGCCATGTGGAGAAAATAAAACAGGGAAAATTAGCTCTGTATGAGGACATATACAGGACAGATAAAATTAAACACATTTCAGGAGTGTGGCAGCAACTCCGGCATTAAGTTAAACTATTACAGCCTAGCTAAAAAGGCAGAACCAGAAGGTAACATAGGCTTGGGGGCATTCTGAGACAATGGCATCCATCCACTGCCCTGTCAACAAACTTGAGTGACCACGAGCAGTGACAGGACGACAGCACCAGCGCCCCAGTCTACCATAAAACCCTTCGTCTATAAACCCCTGGATCTGTACATTTATCTAAGGGGGGATATTAATTATCAAACGCTAAACCAAATAGGTGGGTTTTCAACCTAGACTTAAAGATTTTGACTGTGTCAGAGTCCCGTATGCAATTTGGAAGGTTGTTCCAAAGCTGGGGGGCGTTATAAGAAAAGGCTCTTCCCCCGTATTGATTTTAAAATTCTATTATTAACATATAAAGCACTGCACGGGCTTGCTCCTGAATACCTCCAGGAACTTATTTCCTACTATGAACCCCCACGTCCACTAAGATCACAGAGTGCTGGTCTTTTATTAGTTCCACAAATGAATGAGGTAACAGTAGGGGGAAGAGCCTTTTCTTATAAGGCCCCCCAGATTTCTCACGCCGAAAAAAAAAATCTAGTTTATTTACCTCTGATCCTTATCTATGATTCAATGAGTTACAAGTTCGCTCCGGCAACAACCACTGGCGATCGATCGCGATATAATACTTAATTTGTGTCCATTTTACACCCCGCCCGGTAACAATTCACGTTGTGACTCGAGTCCCCACCTCTGGTCTATACCTTTTAGATATGAAAAGGATTCTGCTGTCCATTTGGAAGAACTTGATGTGGACTCAAGCAGTAGGTGAAAAGAAAACTCTACATGACCAAACAGAATCTTACAGAATATTGCACACTAGTGTCACACCAATTACTGTTTAATGCAGACAATTTATTATGTACACATGTTGTATTCAATGTGTCTTTGATTACCTTCATCTTCTAATGCTTGTTCTGTCCTCTGCTGTTCTGTTCGAGTTGTGCTCAAAAGGTATGGGTGGAAAAATGAAAAAGACCAAGTCAGCCAAAACTCATAAAGAGTGAAAAATATAAAATGTCATTGCATCAATCATGATTCAGTAATAAAAATGTTGGTGTCCTGTATCAACCTCTCTTCAATGTCTATACCTTTTAGATATGAAAAGGATTCTGCTGTCCATTTGGAACAACCTGATGTGGACTCAAGCAGTAGGTGAAAAGAAAACTCTACATGACCAAACAGAATCTTAGAGAATATTGCACACTGGTGTCACACCAATTACTGTTTAATGCAGACAATTTATTATGTACACATGTTGTATTCAATGTGTCTTTGATTACCTTCATCTTCTAATGCTTGTTCTGTCCTCTGCTGTTCCGTTCGAGTTGTGCTTAAAAGGTATGGGTGGAAAAATGAAAAAGACCAAGTCAGCCAAAACTCATAAAGAGTGAAAAATATAAAATGTCATTGCATCAATCATGATTCAGTAATAAAAATGTTGGTGTCCTGTATCGAATTCTCTTTAATGTCTTTACCTTTTACATATGAAAAGGATTCTGCTGTCCATTTGGAAGAACCTGATGTGGACTCAAGCAGTAGGTGAAAAGAAAACTCTACATGACCAAACAGAATCTTACAGAATACAGGTGCTGGTCTTTTATTAGTTCCACAAATTAATAAGGTAACAGTAGGGGGAAGAGCCTTTTCTTATAAGGCCCCCCAGATTTCTCACGCCGAAAAAAAAAATCTAGTTTATTTACCTCTGATCCTTATCTATGATTCAATGAGTTACTAGTTCGCTCTGGCACCAACCACTGGCGATCGATCGATCGCGATATAATACTTAATTTGTGTCCATTTTACACCCCGCCCGGTAACAATTCACGTTCGCTGACCCCCCCATTTGATTGGTTGTGCTGCAGCTCATGCACACACACATACACACACACACAACGTACAGAGTGTGGAAAAGCAGAGGACCGGTCTGCGTCAGAAGGACGGAAATGAAATTAATGGGGTGCACTTTATAAATATTAATATGCGTTTTAAAATTTAGATTTGGGGTAAAAAAATCAAGTCTTTGCAAGTAAACAGGTTCAAGTCCAATTCAAGTCCCAAGTTATTGGTGTAAAAGTCCAAGTCAAGTCTAAGTCTCTGAATATTTTTTCAAGTCAGGTCAAAAGTCTTAATATTAATGACTCGAGTCTGACTCGAGTCCAAGTCATGTGACTCGAGTCCCCACCTCTGTGTGGAACTAATAAAAGACCAGCACTCTGTGATCTTAGTGGACGTGGGGGTTCATAGTAGGAAATAAGTTCCTGGAGGTATTCAGGAGCAAGCCCGTGCAGTGCTTTATATGTTAATAATAGAATTTTAAAATCAATACGGGGGAAGAGCCTTTTCTTATAACGCCCCCCAGCTTTGGAACAACCTTCCAAATTGCATACGGGACTCTGACACAGTCAAAATCTTTAAGTCTAGGTTGAAAACCCACCTATTTGGTTTAGCGTTTGATAATTAATATCCCCCCTTAGATAAATGTACAGATCCAGGGGTTTATAGACGAAGGGTTTTATGGTAGACTGGGGCGCTGGTGCTGTCGTCCTGTCACTGCTCGTGGTCACTCAAGTTTGTTGACAGGGCAGTGGATGGATGCCATTGTCTCAGAATGCCCCCAAGCCTATGTTACCTTCTGGTTCTGCCTTTTTAGCTAGGCTGTAATAGTTTAACTTAATGCCGGAGTTGCTGCCACACTCCTGAAATGTGTTTAATTTTATCTGTCCTGTATATGTCCTCATACAGAGCTAATTTTCCCTGTTTTATTTTCTCCACATGGCTGCCCGCCTGCTCGAGGAAAAATGAGATGAGGAGAGACAAGCGATCCATCCAGTGCCAGCCACCTACTGCCTGACCGGATGAGCCTACACCATGATGGACATTACTACATCTTTTCCTTTTCTTTATTTCTTTCTGTTTAAATTGTTGTTGTTGTCATGGTGACCGGTGTCGGCCAGAGGAGGAAGGGTTCCCCTCCTGAGTCTTGGTTCCTCTCAAGGTTTCTTCCTCATGCAAAAAACTAGGGAGTTTTTCCTTGCCACTGTCGCCCTTGGCTTGCTCACTGGGGGCTAGGACTCGGCACTTGTAAAGCTGCTTTGTGACAACAACTGTTGTAAAAAGCGCTATATAAATAAAATTTGATTGATTGATTGAAATCGGATGTGTGGCGTGAGAGCGTGTGAAGACAGTCAAATGCGTGTGTCTCACGCTCAATGCGTGAGAGGTGGCAACCCGGGGTTCTGTATCTGAACTCAGGGAAGAGAGCCTCTCTCTGTCACCATCATATCCAGTTCTATCTCAGCATGGATTGTGTATTTGAAGACATCTACGTCGAGAAAAAAAAATATTGACAAAAGTGGAGCGAGTTTTCAGCTATGGGGACATCATTCTACGGCCTCATCGTGCACAAATGACATACAGACTTTTGGCCAGTTTGGTCTTTTGCAAATGCAATGCAGAATAGTTTACTGAAATGTCTAAAGTTGCATTCCTGATTCCTGTTCATTGTTCAGTTCTTATATTTGTTTGTCTTGTGTCACTCACATATGGACACACATGTTCTCCAAGAAACCAGATAAGAGAAGAGAGGGAAAAATGCTGTTATGGTTCTTTGTATTGTACTGTGAAAATATCAGCACTTTTTATTTGAACATGGAGTTCTACTTATGACTTTTTCACAGAATATTTATTTCTGGAAAATTGTAGTTTAAAGTATGAATATTTTTGCAGCTAATTTTAACAAATTGAACTGTGCAATAAAGAGGTGTAATTTAAATTTGTTTTATACTTTGTGTTTTCAGTTGCACATGTTTTATCAAGATTTGAGGAGAATACAGATTTAAAAAAGAACACATGTCTATTATTTACATTTAAAATATACCTGCAACATTGGTTAAAAAAAAAAAGACTCGAAAGGACTTGAAATTCCAAGTTTCAGACTTGGGACTTGACTTGACTGTTGCCTGTCTTGACTCGAGACTTGACTTGACTTGACTGTCTTTGCTTGAGACTTGACTCGGGACTTGAGGATAAAGACTTGGACTTACTTGAGACTTGCAAAACACTGACTTGGTCCCACCTCATATCCAATATACAGTCATGTCCTTCAGGTAACTTCTGTTTACCCTCCACTGACTGCAGGCCTTGTTGCATATATTTTGCAATTAGTAAATCAATATAGGCCTACAATGAAGACAGTAAAAGACCGTAAAGTAGGAGAAGGAGTTATAGGCTACTGAATGTTGTCATTACATGAATGCAGATGGGCATTTTTCACAGGTAATGGGGAACTTCCCGTTTCTTCTTTCACAAATGAATGTAATTTATGTTGCCTAACAAAACCTATACAACAGAAGACGTTCAGCTTAACACATAGATTTGCAAACTCTACCTTAATTATTTGTATGTGGTCGTCCTCACGTTATCTATCATTGATTTGGGCTAGTGCGACTAGTTTATCAGGTGACCAGTCGGCTAAAAATGCTTAGTAGTTTAGTGCTGTATGAGACATTTTACAACACAAGAAAATGATTTCACGTTGGGCTTAGAGGGCAAACGGTACGATTTGACTTGATGTGTATGTGACCTGGCTGGTGGGGACGGGAGAAGAAGTCTATCTGTGAGCGTGTGTGCTGTGCTGAAGACGCTTCCTTCCACTCGCTGAACTGAACTGCTGCAGCGCATCTGGTGTTAAAGGAAGAGAGAGGTCGGGTGTGTGAGGTGGTGGCTCATTTCAGGGCATTGTTTTTAATCGCTCAGGCTTTCAAAAGATCATTTCAAGCCGACCTCAGTAAAATGATAATAATAATAATAAAAAAAAACGAAGTTTCAAAAGGGCACTTTCGTTGATAAAGGGCAGAGTTGGTGGTGCTTTAGCACCACCTGATGTCTATGTGTGCACGCCACTGTTATATATACATATTATCATAACGTGTATGTAAATTATCGAATGAATATCAAGTTCATTTCGGCATCATGGACAGTTAAATGACTTCATGAATTCAGTTAAATGATTTCGTTCATGTATATCAATATCAACATTGCACTGAATCCTATCGCATTATCAACGTGCCGAATTTGGAATGTTCCAGAAATCACAACAATTTTATAATTTTATATGCTTTACAAGGCAATAAAATGAGTTCATTGCTGTTGTGGTTAACTCATTTTGCTCGTAATCTGCCAGTTAAAATCCAAACAGTTTTTGTTAGCCTCAGATTTGGCACGAAATTATCACTTTAATTCTGATGCTAAATTAACGAGCTAATCAAACACGTTGAGATGAGTTTTAGACATAAAATCAGTCAAGCAGGTTCCAGCACAAAAGTCAGACAGGTGCGCTGTAAAAGGTTCGGTCACACTTTATCGCTCGGGCTGCGCTACAGCGTCTGTTCTCAGATGCGCTCCCACTACTGATCGGTAAGGGGGCTTTGACCTGCTCTGTTTCCGACCTGGTGGCCCGAAGCTCCCTCAGGGACACCATATCGACAGCGAGCTTAGTGCGGACAACCGATCAACACAGCGCGGTGCAGCCCAGAAGCCCCGAACTCACAAGCTCCTCCAAGCTCAGCCTCCAAGTAACGTGGATTACAGGTACGCGCCACTGCGCCCGGCGGCTTTTGGAGAGATCTGCTCAGCTCTTAATAAAGAGACTTAGCCGGTGCTGACATGTTTCCAGTGGCCTTATATATGAATAGTCTGTTTTAAAAACTACAAAAAGTGTGGATACAAAAGTGTGTTGGTCATGGGACTAATGTTTCAATCCAAATAAGCGCCTGGGGTTTATGGAATGAAAGTAATCATAAAATGAAGGTTAATTCAAGGTGGGTTCTTAAAACGCCTGATGAAATTAGTAATTTAATACGATAAATCGTTTCAAACTATAACTATAGGTGAAATAAAATGGAAAGAAAGCAAAAGTCCACTTTGTGCTTGAAACATAGGCTTCTTTGAGAGGTTTATCCGTTGGTGCGGTGTCACGGCATAATCGCAATGCGCATGCGCACGTTTCGAATATTTTATCTTTGTATATTATGAATTTTTGACCTTTGACATTGCCCGTTCTTGGCGTAATGGGTAGCGCACTGGTCAGTCACGCAGAACGACGAGAGTTCAAATCCGCCACCGGGTGTGTGACCCCATAACTTCAATAATGATATTGAGCGTGGAGGCCCTGGATCAGGGAGCCGAGAGGAAACGCGCTGCGCTAGGTTTCTTAATGACAGTGATGAGAATGACGGGCTCAGTTACAGGAGGATCACAAGGGCCAATAGATCAATACCCAGTGCCCACCTCACCGGTGCCTGATAGCCAACAGGGCACATTTTTAGTTGCCACTACCGTTTTTTTTTTTTTTTTTTTTTTTGTTCAATCTGAAAAATCGAACTATGCATTATTTATAATATATACGTAAAATATCCAATGAATATCAAGTTCATTTCAGCACCTTGGACAGTTAAATGACTTCATGACTTTATTTAAATGACTTCCTTCGTGTATATCAAAATCACCTTTCCACTATACAAAAGCTGTTCAGTCCATCTCATGACATTATGTCAATGCACAGAATTTGAAATGTGCCGGATATCCTGACGTCGTAATCGCAATGCGCATGCGCATATGTCGTGTATTTTAACTTTGTATATTATGAATTTTGATCCGTAAGCGGCCCTATGTTGGCCTAATGGGTAGGGCACTGGTCATTGAAGCACTTGGGTCAGCAAGACCCGGGTTCGAACCCCACGCTAGATTAAGTGTAACAAAAAAAGGTATACCAAAAAAACGAAAAAAAGACAAAAACAAAAA
The DNA here is from genome assembly GCF_052324685.1 of Brachyhypopomus gauderio. Lineage (NCBI taxonomy): Eukaryota > Metazoa > Chordata > Actinopteri > Gymnotiformes > Hypopomidae > Brachyhypopomus > Brachyhypopomus gauderio. The sequence continues at coordinate 233,713 of NW_027506964.1, read as the reverse complement.
CAAAAAAAAAAAAAAAAAAAAAAAAAAAAAAAGCCCAGTGCTGATCTGACCGGTGCCTGATAGCCAACAGGGCCTATTTTTAGTTGCCATGTATCAACGTTATTTTTTCTCCTCAATCTGAATATATATACATATTATCATAACATGTATGTAAATTATCGAATGAATATCAAGTTCATTTCGGCATCATGAACAGTTAAATGACTTCATGAATTCAGTTAAATGATTTCGTTCATGTATATCTTATAATTTTAGTTACATTTTAAAAATATAAACAAAAACCTTTGCGAAATATTTAATGATATTTTTATTGCTTTGCGCCCTACATCGCCGTTTGCCGCTTGTTTCCCGCTTGCAAACGCGCGGTTCAGTTTCAGCTCAAGCAGCAATGACAGACGCCTTCAAGCACTGGACATTTAAGAAGCGTTTGTTTTGTTTTCGTGTTGTCAATAAATGTGAACCATGTGCCACCATCGGCAACTATTTGTGATTATGCCAAGCCTTTGTGTAAATTTCGGAGTTTGGAGGTTTATTTCCGATCAGAAGGCAACCACTATTGAGGTTGTAAGCGAGCTAACAGCAAGGTATGCTGACCGTCACACTGTGGTTTCCACAGTTAGCTACCTGCTAGGCTAGCTACTACCATTCACTTGAATGTGTTTGTTCTTTAGCATGCTAGCTTGATTTACAGGCTAACCAAATTAGCTGTTTAAAGTCCTAAACAGGTATTCGCTGGAATCATACATGACTATTAGAGACAATGACAGACGGTATCAAATGAATATTTATTACTGTTTGGTGTTGGAAAAACGTTTGTCGATGTCTATGACACGACCTAGCCTACCCAATTGGTAGGCTATCATTGGACCTATCTTAGACCTACCGTTCGACAAGCAATACATTTGAATTAAATTTGTATGAAGTAATGAAATGCAGTTTGGTATCTAATCAAGTGCAACACGTGCAGATTGTATAGAATGCAGTATTTAGAGATACAATGCAGTTAGTTACAGCTAGTGTAAGTAAAGATGGTTAATAGATATGTGCAGAGTAGATAAATTACCTAGGGAAATGCATGTGTGTGTAATGTAGTTATGGCAGTACAATGCACAGGGCAAAGAAAAATAGCATGGCATAAATAAATGTGATAAATACAGATGGAATCATACAGATTATCCTATACCACTGTAGATAGGGCTATACAGATGTGAATTGAAGAGGAACACTGTACAGATTTTGTATGGATGGTAAGGTATGGATAGAGGGGAAGGAAAGAATGGTCTTTGGGAAGAGTTCAATAAGGTGACCGCTGTGGGAAAGAAGTGGTTTCTGAACCTGCTTGTGTTAGTCCGCAAACTGTGAAAATGGTAGAGCCTGGGGGAGGAGCAGAAAAGAGCATGGCCCGATGACAGTAGTCTGATCTTACATGCCTGGTGCAGGCATCTCTTCTTGTGGACCTCCTGTGATTGCCTGTCAGCAATTCTCTCTCAGCTTAGTACTCTTTTAAGGTTCACACTGTCAGTTCTCAAAAATTAAATGTTGATCATGCGTCAATACTCATTTAAACCTTAAAGTAATCAAAATGTAATCCAAAAGTAATTAGTTACATTACTTTTCAAAAGTAATCAGAAAAGTTACACTACAATTACATTTTAAACAAGGTAACTTGTAACTGTAACGGATTACTTTTTAAAAGTAACTTACCCAACACTGCTGATAGCCAACAGGGCATATTTTTAGTTGCCATCAGAGGTGGGGACTCGAGTCACATGACTTGGACTCGAGTCAGACTCGAGTCATTAATATTAAGACTTTTGACCTGACTTGAAAAAATATTCAGAGACTTAGACTTGACTTGGACTTTTACACCAATAACTTGGGACTTGAATTGGACTTGAACCTGTTTACTTGCAAAGACTTGATTTTTTTACCCCAAATCTAAATTTTAAAACGCATATTAATATTTATAAAGTGCACCCCATTAATTTCATTTCCGTCCTTCTGACGCAGACCGGTCCTCTGCTTTTCCACACTCTGTACGTTGTGTGTGTGTGTATGTGTGTGTGCATGAGCTGCAGCACAACCAATCAAATGGGGGGGTCAGCGAACGTGAATTGTTACCGGGCGGGGTGTAAAATGGACACAAATTAAGTATTATATCGCGATCGATCGATCGCCAGTGGTTGGTGCCAGAGCGAACTAGTAACTCATTGAATCATAGATAAGGATCAGAGGTAAATAAACTAGATTTTTTTTTTCGGCGTGAGAAATCTGGGGGGCCTTATAAGAAAAGGCTCTTCCCCCTACTGTTACCTTATTAATTTGTGGAACTAATAAAAGACCAGCACCTGTATTCTGTAAGATTCTGTTTGGTCATGTAGAGTTTTCTTTTCACCTACTGCTTGAGTCCACATCAGGTTCTTCCAAATGGACAGCAGAATCCTTTTCATATGTAAAAGGTAAAGACATTAAAGAGAATTCGATACAGGACACCAACATTTTTATTACTGAATCATGATTGATGCAATGACATTTTATATTTTTCACTCTTTATGAGTTTTGGCTGACTTGGTCTTTTTCATTTTTCCACCCATACCTTTTGAGCACAACTCGAACGGAACAGCAGAGGACAGAACAAGCATTAGAAGATGAAGGTAATCAAAGACACATTGAATACAACATGTGTACATAATAAATTGTCAGCATTAAACAGTAATTGGTGTGACACTACTGTGCAATATTCTGTAAGATTCTGTTTGGTCATGTAGAGTTTTCTTTTCACCTACTGCTTGAGTCCACATCAGGTTTTTCCAAATGGACAGCAGAATCCTTTCATATCTAAAAGGTAAAGACATTGAAGAGAGGTTGATACAGGACACCATTTTTATTACTGAATCATGATTGATGCAATGACTTTTTTATATTTTTCACTCTTTATGAGTTTTGGCTGACTTGGTCTTTTTCATTTTTCCACCTATACCTTTTGAGCACAACTCGAACAGAACAGCAGAAGACAGAACAAGCATTAGAAGATGAAGGTAATCAAAGACACAATGAATACAACATGTGTACATAATAAATTGTCTGCATTAAACAGTAATTGGTGTGACACTAGTGTGCAATATTCTCTAAGATTCTGTTTGGTCATGTAGAGTTTTCTTTTCACCTACTGCTTGAGTCCACATCAGGTTGTTCCAAATGGACAGCAGAATCCTTTTCATATCTAAAAGGTATAGACATTGAAGAGAGGTTGATACAGGACACCAACATTTTTATTACTGAATCATGATTGATGCAATGACATTTTATATTTTTCACTCTTTATGAGTTTTGGCTGACTTGGTCTTTTTCATTTTTCCACCCATACCTTTTGAGCACAACTCGAACGGAACAGCAGAGGACAGAACAAGCATTAGAAGATGAAGGTAATCAAAGACACATTGAATACAACATGTGTACATAATAAATTGTCTGCATTAAACAGTAATTGGTGTGACACTAGTGTGCAATATTCTGTAAGATTCTGTTTGGTCATGTAGAGTTTTCTTTTCACCTACTGCTTGAGTCCACATCAAGTTCTTCCAAATGGACAGCAGAATCCTTTTCATATCTAAAAGGTATAGACCAGAGGTGGGGACTCGAGTCACAACGTGAATTGTTACCGGGCGGGGTGTAAAATGGACACAAATTAAGTATTATATCGCGATCGATCGCCAGTGGTTGTTGCCGGAGCGAACTTGTAACTCATTGAATCATAGATAAGGATCAGAGGTAAATAAACTAGATTTTTTTTTTCGGCGTGAGAAATCTGGGGGGCCTTATAAGAAAAGGCTCTTCCCCCTACTGTTACCTCATTCATTTGTGGAACTAATAAAAGACCAGCACTCTGTGATCTTAGTGGACGTGGGGGTTCATAGTAGGAAATAAGTTCCTGGAGGTATTCAGGAGCAAGCCCGTGCAGTGCTTTATATGTTAATAATAGAATTTTAAAATCAATACGGGGGAAGAGCCTTTTCTTATAACGCCCCCCAGCTTTGGAACAACCTTCCAAATTGCATACGGGACTCTGACACAGTCAAAATCTTTAAGTCTAGGTTGAAAACCCACCTATTTGGTTTAGCGTTTGATAATTAATATCCCCCCTTAGATAAATGTACAGATCCAGGGGTTTATAGACGAAGGGTTTTATGGTAGACTGGGGCGCTGGTGCTGTCGTCCTGTCACTGCTCGTGGTCACTCAAGTTTGTTGACAGGGCAGTGGATGGATGCCATTGTCTCAGAATGCCCCCAAGCCTATGTTACCTTCTGGTTCTGCCTTTTTAGCTAGGCTGTAATAGTTTAACTTAATGCCGGAGTTGCTGCCACACTCCTGAAATGTGTTTAATTTTATCTGTCCTGTATATGTCCTCATACAGAGCTAATTTTCCCTGTTTTATTTTCTCCACATGGCTGCCCGCCTGCTCGAGGAAAAATGAGATGAGGAGAGACAAGCGATCCATCCAGTGCCAGCCACCTACTGCCTGACCGGATGAGCCTACACCATGATGGACATTACTACATCTTTTCCTTTTCTTTATTTCTTTCTGTTTAAATTGTTGTTGTTGTCATGGTGACCGGTGTCGGCCAGAGGAGGAAGGGTTCCCCTCCTGAGTCTTGGTTCCTCTCAAGGTTTCTTCCTCATGCAAAAAACTAGGGAGTTTTTCCTTGCCACTGTCGCCCTTGGCTTGCTCACTGGGGGCTAGGACTCGGCACTTGTAAAGCTGCTTTGTGACAACAACTGTTGTAAAAAGCGCTATATAAATAAAATTTGATTGATTGATTGAAATCGGATGTGTGGCGTGAGAGCGTGACAGTCAAATGCGTGTGTCTCACGCTCAATGCGTGAGAGGTGGCAACCCGGGGTTCTGTATCTGAACTCAGGGAAGAGAGCCTCTCTCTGTCACCATCATATCCAGTTCTATCTCAGCATGGATTGTGTATTTGAAGACATCTACGTCGAGAAAAAAAAATATTGACAAAAGTGGAGCGAGTTTTCAGCTATGGGGACATCATTCTACGGCCTCATCGTGCACAAATGACATACAGACTTTTGGCCAGTTTGGTCTTTTGCAAATGCAATGCAGAATAGTTTACTGAAATGTCTAAAGTTGCATTCCTGATTCCTGTTCATTGTTCAGTTCTTATATTTGTTTGTCTTGTGTCACTCACATATGGACACACATGTTCTCCAAGAAACCAGATAAGAGAAGAGAGGGAAAAATGCTGTTATGGTTCTTTGTATTGTACTGTGAAAATATCAGCACTTTTTATTTGAACATGGAGTTCTACTTATGACTTTTTCACAGAATATTTATTTCTGGAAAATTGTAGTTTAAAGTATGAATATTTTTGCAGCTAATTTTAACAAATTGAACTGTGCAATAAAGAGGTGTAATTTAAATTTGTTTTATACTTCGTGTTTTCAGTTGCACATGTTTTATCAAGATTTGAGGAGAATACAGATTTAAAAAAGAACACATGTCTATTATTTACATTTAAAATATACCTGCAACATTGGTTAAAAAAAAAAAAAGACTCGAAAGGACTTGAAATTCCAAGTTTCAGACTTGGGACTTGACTTGACTGTTGCCTGTCTTGACTCGAAACTTGACTTGACTTGACTGTCTTTGCTTGAGACTTGACTCGGGACTTGAGGATAAAGACTTGGACTTACTTGAGACTTGCAAAACACTGACTTGGTCCCACCTCTGAATTAATTCATATCCAATATACAGTCATGTCCTTCAGGTAACTTCTGTTTACCCTCCACTGACTGCAGGCCTTGTTGCATATATTTTGCAATTAGTAAATCAATATAGGCCTACAATGAAGACAGTAAAAGACCGTAAAGTAGGAGAAGGAGTTATAGGCTACTGAATGTTGTCATTACATGAATGCAGATGGGCATTTTTCACAGGTAATGGGGAACTTCCCGTTTCTTCTTTCACAAATGAATGTAATTTATGTTGCCTAACAAAACCTATACAACAGAAGACGTTCAGCTTAACACATAGATTTGCAAACTACCTTAATTATTTGTATGTGGTCGTCCTCACGTTATCTATCATTGATTTGGGCTAGTGCGACTAGTTTATCAGGTGACCAGTCGGCTAAAAATGCTTAGTAGTTTAGTGCTGTATGAGACATTTTACAACACAAGAAAATGATTTCACGTTGGGCTTAGAGGGCAAACGGTACGATTTGACTTGATGTGTATGTGACCTGGCTGGTGGGGACGGGAGAAGAAGTCTATCTGTGAGCGTGTGTGCTGTGCTGAAGACGCTTCCTTCCACTCGCTGAACTGAACTGCTGCAGCGCATCTGGTGTTAAAGGAAGAGAGAGGTCGGGTGTGTGAGGTGGTGGCTCATTTCAGGGCATTGTTTTTAATCGCTCAGGTTTTCAAAAGATCATTTCAAACCGACCTCAGTAAAATGATAATAATAAAAAAAAAAACGAAGTTTCAAAAGGGCACTTTCGTTGATAAAGGGCAGAGTTGGTGGTGCTTTAGCACCACCTGATGTCTATGTGTGCACGCCACTGTTATATATACATATTATCATAACATGTATGTAAATTATCGAATGAATATCAAGTTCATTTCGGCATCATGGACAGTTAAATGACTTCATGAATTCAGTTAAATGATTTCGTTCATGTATATCAATATCAACATTGCACTGAATCCTATCGCATTATCAACGTGCCGAATTTGGAATGTTCCAGAAATCACAACAATTTTATAATTTTATATGCTTTACAAGGCAATAAAATGAGTTCATTGCTGTTGTGGTTAACTCATTTTGCTCGTAATCTGCCAGTTAAAATCCAAACAGTTTTTGTTAGCCTCAGATTTGGCACGAAATTATCACTTTAATTCTGATGCTAAATTAACGAGCTAATCAAACACGTTGAGATGAGTTTTAGACATAAAATCAGTCAAGCAGGTTCCAGCACAAAAGTCAGACAGGTGCGCTGTAAAAGGTTCGGTCACACTTTATCGCTCGGGCTGCGCTACAGCGTCTGTTCTCAGATGCGCTCCCACTACTGATCGGTAAGGGGGCTTTGACCTGCTCTGTTTCCGACCTGGTGGCCCGAAGCTCCCTCAGGGACACCACATCGACAGCGAGCTTAGTGCGGACAACCGATCAACACAGCGCGGTGCAGCCCAGAAGCCCCGAACTCACAAGCTCCTCCAAGCTCAGCCTCCAAGTAACGTGGATTACAGGTACGCGCCACTGCGCCCGGCGGCTTTTGGAGAGATCTGCTCAGCTCTTAATAAAGAGACTTAGCCGGTGCTGACATGTTTCCAGTGGCCTTATATATGAATAGTCTGTTTTAAAAACTACAAAAAGTGTGGATACAAAAGTGTGTTGGTCATGGGACTAATGTTTCAATCCAAATAAGCGCCTGGGGTTTATGGAATGAAAGTAATCATAAAATGAAGGTTAATTCAAGGTGGGTTCTTAAAACGCCTGATGAAATTAGTAATTTAATACGATAAATCGTTTCAAACTATAACTATAGGTGAAATAAAATGGAAAGAAAGCAAAAGTCCACTTTGTGCTTGAAACATAGGCTTCTTTGAGAGGTTTATCCGTTGGTGCGGTGTCACGGCATAATCGCAATGCGCATGCGCACGTTTCGAATATTTTATCTTTGTATATTATGAATTTTTGACCTTTGACATTGCCCGTTCTTGGCGTAATGGGTAGCGCACTGGTCAGTCACGCAGAACGACGAGAGTTCAAATCCGCCACCGGGTGTGTGACCCCATAACTTCAATAATGATATTGAGCGTGGAGGCCCTGGATCAGGGAGCCGAGAGGAAACGCGCTGCGCTAGGTTTCTTAATGACAGTGATGAGAATGACGGGCTCAGTTACAGGAGGATCACAAGGGCCAATAGATCAATACCCAGTGCCCACCTCACCGGTGCCTGATAGCCAACAGGGCACATTTTTAGTTGCCACTACCGTTTTTTTTTTTTTTTTTTTTTTGTTCAATCTGAAAAATCGAACTATGCATTATTTATAATATATACGTAAAATATCCAATGAATATCAAGTTCATTTCAGCACCTTGGACAGTTAAATGACTTCATGACTTTATTTAAATGACTTCCTTCGTGTATATCAAAATCACCTTTCCACTATACAAAAGCTGTTCAGTCCATCTCATGACATTATGTCAATGCACAGAATTTGAAATGTGCCGGATATCCTGACGTCGTAATCGCAATGCGCATGCGCATATGTCGTGTATTTTAACTTTGTATATTATGAATTTTGATCCGTAAGCGGCCCTATGTTGGCCTAATGGGTAGGGCACTGGTCATTGAAGCACTTGGGTCAGCAAGACCCGGGTTCGAACCCCACGCTAGATTAAGTGTAACAAAAAAAGGTATACCAAAAAAACGAAAAAAAGACAAAAACAAAAAAAAACAAAAAAAAAAAAAAAAAAAAAAAGCCCAGTGCTGATCTGACCGGTGCCTGATAGCCAACAGGGCCTATTTTTAGTTGCCATGTATCAACGTTATTTTTTCTCCTCAATCTGAATATATATACATATTATCATAACATGTATGTAAATTATCGAATGAATATCAAGTTCATTTCGGCATCATGAACAGTTAAATGACTTCATGAATTCAGTTAAATGATTTCGTTCATGTATATCTTATAATTTTAGTTACATTTTAAAAATATAAACAAAAACCTTTGCGAAATATTTAATGATATTTTTATTGCTTTGCGCCCTACATCGCCGTTTGCCGCTTGTTTCCCGCTTGCAAACGCGCGGTTCAGTTTCAGCTCAAGCAGCAATGACAGACGCCTTCAAGCACTGGACATTTAAGAAGCGTTTGTTTTGTTTTCGTGTTGTCAATAAATGTGAACCATGTGCCACCATCGGCAACTATTTGTGATTATGCCAAGCCTTTGTGTAAATTTCGGAGTTTGGAGGTTTATTTCCGATCAGAAGGCAACCACTATTGAGGTTGTAAGCGAGCTAACAGCAAGGTATGCTGACCGTCACACTGTGGTTTCCACAGTTAGCTACCTGCTAGGCTAGCTACTACCATTCACTTGAATGTGTTTGTTCTTTAGCATGCTAGCTTGATTTACAGGCTAACCAAATTAGCTGTTTAAAGTCCTAAACAGGTATTCGCTGGAATCATACATGACTATTAGAGACAATGACAGACGGTATCAAATGAATATTTATTACTGTTTGGTGTTGGAAAAACGTTTGTCGATGTCTATGACACGACCTAGCCTACCCAATTGGTAGGCTATCATTGGACCTATCTTAGACCTACCGTTCGACAAGCAATACATTTGAATTAAATTTGTATGAAGTAATGAAATGCAGTTTGGTATCTAATCAAGTGCAACACGTGCAGATTGTATAGAATGCAGTATTTAGAGATACAATGCAGTTAGTTACAGCTAGTGTAAGTAAAGATGGTTAATAGATATGTGCAGAGTAGATAAATTACCTAGGGAAATGCATGTGTGTGTAATGTAGTTATGGCAGTACAATGCACAGGGCAAAGAAAAATAGCATGGCATAAATAAATGTGATAAATACAGATGGAATCATACAGATTATCCTATACCACTGTAGATAGGGCTATACAGATGTGAATTGAAGAGGAACACTGTACAGATTTTGTATGGATGGTAAGGTATGGATAGAGGGGAAGGAAAGAATGGTCTTTGGGAAGAGTTCAATAAGGTGACCGCTGTGGGAAAGAAGTGGTTTCTGAACCTGCTTGTGTTAGTCCGCAAACTGTGAAAATGGTAGAGCCTGGGGGAGGAGCAGAAAAGAGCATGGCCCGATGACAGTAGTCTGATCTTACATGCCTGGTGCAGGCATCTCTTCTTGTGGACCTCCTGTGATTGCCTGTCAGCAATTCTCTCTCAGCTTAGTACTCTTTTAAGGTTCACACTGTCAGTTCTCAAAAATTAAATGTTGATCATGCGTCAATACTCATTTAAACCTTAAAGTAATCAAAATGTAATCCAAAAGTAATTAGTTACATTACTTTTCAAAAGTAATCAGAAAAGTTACACTACAATTACATTTTAAACAAGGTAACTTGTAACTGTAACGGATTACTTTTTAAAAGTAACTTACCCAACACTGCTGATAGCCAACAGGGCATATTTTTAGTTGCCATCAGAGGTGGGGACTCGAGTCACATGACTTGGACTCGAGTCAGACTCGAGTCATTAATATTAAGACTTTTGACCTGACTTGAAAAAATATTCAGAGACTTAGACTTGACTTGGACTTTTACACCAATAACTTGGGACTTGAATTGGACTTGAACCTGTTTACTTGCAAAGACTTGATTTTTTTACCCCAAATCTAAATTTTAAAACGCATATTAATATTTATAAAGTGCACCCCATTAATTTCATTTCCGTCCTTCTGACGCAGACCGGTCCTCTGCTTTTCCACACTCTGTACGTTGTGTGTGTGTGTATGTGTGTGTGCATGAGCTGCAGCACAACCAATCAAATGGGGGGGTCAGCGAACGTGAATTGTTACCGGGCGGGGTGTAAAATGGACACAAATTAAGTATTATATCGCGATCGATCGATCGCCAGTGGTTGGTGCCAGAGCGAACTAGTAACTCATTGAATCATAGATAAGGATCAGAGGTAAATAAACTAGATTTTTTTTTTCGGCGTGAGAAATCTGGGGGGCCTTATAAGAAAAGGCTCTTCCCCCTACTGTTACCTTATTAATTTGTGGAACTAATAAAAGACCAGCACCTGTATTCTGTAAGATTCTGTTTGGTCATGTAGAGTTTTCTTTTCACCTACTGCTTGAGTCCACATCAGGTTCTTCCAAATGGACAGCAGAATCCTTTTCATATGTAAAAGGTAAAGACATTAAAGAGAATTCGATACAGGACACCAACATTTTTATTACTGAATCATGATTGATGCAATGACATTTTATATTTTTCACTCTTTATGAGTTTTGTCTGACTTGGTCTTTTTCATTTTTCCACCCATACCTTTTGAGCACAACTCGAACGGAACAGCAGAGGACAGAACAAGCATTAGAAGATGAAGGTAATCAAAGACACATTGAATACAACATGTGTACATAATAAATTGTCAGCATTAAACAGTAATTGGTGTGACACTACTGTGCAATATTCTGTAAGATTCTGTTTGGTCATGTAGAGTTTTCTTTTCACCTACTGCTTGAGTCCACATCAGGTTTTTCCAAATGGACAGCAGAATCCTTTCATATCTAAAAGGTAAAGACATTGAAGAGAGGTTGATACAGGACACCAACATTTTTATTACTGAATCATGATTGATGCAATGACTTTTTTATATTTTTCACTCTTTATGAGTTTTGGCTGACTTGGTCTTTTTCATTTTTCCACCTATACCTTTTGAGCACAACTCGAACAGAACAGCAGAAGACAGAACAAGCATTAGAAGATGAAGGTAATCAAAGACACATTGAATACAACATGTGTACATAATAAATTGTCAGCATTAAACAGTAATTGGTGTGACACTAGTGTGCAATATTCTGTAAGATTCTGTTTGGTCATGTAGAGTTTTCTTTTCACCTACTGTTTAAGTCCACATCAGGTTCTTTCAAATGGACAGCAGAATCTTTTTCATATCTAAAAGGTATAGACATTGAAGAGAGTGTCATGCAGGACACCAATATTTTCATTACTGAATCATGATTTATGCAATGACATTTTATATTTTTCACTCTTTATGAGTTTTGGCTGACTTGGTCTTTTTCATTTTTCCACCCATACCTTTTGAGCACAACTCGAACGGAACAGCAGAGGACAGAACAAGCATTAGAAGATGAAGGTAATCAAAGACACATTGAATACAACATGTGTACATAATAAATTGTCAGCATTAAACAGTAATTGGTGTGACACTACTGTGCAATATTCTGTAAGATTCTGTTTGGTCATGTAGAGTTTTCTTTTCACCTACTGCTTGAGTCCACATCAGGTTTTTCCAAATGGACAGCAGAATCCTTTCATATCTAAAAGGTAAAGACATTGAAGAGAGGTTGATACAGGACACCATTTTTATTACTGAATCATGATTGATGCAATGACTTTTTTATATTTTTCACTCTTTATGAGTTTTGGCTGACTTGGTCTTTTTCATTTTTCCACCTATACCTTTTGAGCACAACTCGAACAGAACAGCAGAAGACAGAACAAGCATTAGAAGATGAAGGTAATCAAAGACACAATGAATACAACATGTGTACATAATAAATTGTCTGCATTAAACAGTAATTGGTGTGACACTAGTGTGCAATATTCTCTAAGATTCTGTTTGGTCATGTAGAGTTTTCTTTTCACCTACTGCTTGAGTCCACATCAGGTTGTTCCAAATGGACAGCAGAATCCTTTTCATATCTAAAAGGTATAGACATTGAAGAGAGGTTGATACAGGACACCAACATTTTTATTACTGAATCATGATTGATGCAATGACATTTTATATTTTTCACTCTTTATGAGTTTTGGCTGACTTGGTCTTTTTCATTTTTCCACCCATACCTTTTGAGCACAACTCGAACGGAACAGCAGAGGACAGAACAAGCATTAGAAGATGAAGGTAATCAAAGACACATTGAATACAACATGTGTACATAATAAATTGTCTGCATTAAACAGTAATTGGTGTGACACTAGTGTGCAATATTCTGTAAGATTCTGTTTGGTCATGTAGAGTTTTCTTTTCACCTACTGTTTAAGTCCACATCAGGTTCTTTCAAATGGACAGCAGAATCTTTTTCATATCTAAAAGGTATAGACATTGAAGAGAGTGTCATGCAGGACACCAATATTTTCATTACTGAATCATGATTGATGCAATGACATTTTATATTTTTCACTCTTTATGAGTTTTGGCTGACTTGGTCTTTTTCATTTTTCCACCCATACCTTTTGAGCACAACTCGAACGGAACAGCAGAGGACAGAACAAGCATTAGAAGATGAAGGTAATCAAAGACACATTGAATACAACATGTGTACATAATAAATTGTCAGCATTAAACAGTAATTGGTGTGACACTACTGTGCAATATTCTGTAAGATTCTGTTTGGTCATGTAGAGTTTTCTTTTCACCTACTGCTTGAGTCCACATCAGGTTTTTCCAAATGGACAGCAGAATCCTTTCATATCTAAAAGGTAAAGACATTGAAGAGAGGTTGATACAGGACACCATTTTTATTACTGAATCATGATTGATGCAATGACTTTTTTATATTTTTCACTCTTTATGAGTTTTGGCTGACTTGGTCTTTTTCATTTTTCCACCTATACCTTTTGAGCACAACTCGAACAGAACAGCAGAAGACAGAACAAGCATTAGAAGATGAAGGTAATCAAAGACACAATGAATACAACATGTGTACATAATAAATTGTCTGCATTAAACAGTAATTGGTGTGACACTAGTGTGCAATATTCTCTAAGATTCTGTTTGGTCATGTAGAGTTTTCTTTTCACCTACTGCTTGAGTCCACATCAGGTTGTTCCAAATGGACAGCAGAATCCTTTTCATATCTAAAAGGTATAGACATTGAAGAGAGGTTGATACAGGACACCAACATTTTTATTACTGAATCATGATTGATGCAATGACATTTTATATTTTTCACTCTTTATGAGTTTTGGCTGACTTGGTCTTTTTCATTTTTCCACCCATACCTTTTGAGCACAACTCGAACGGAACAGCAGAGGACAGAACAAGCATTAGAAGATGAAGGTAATCAAAGACACATTGAATACAACATGTGTACATAATAAATTGTCTGCATTAAACAGTAATTGGTGTGACACTAGTGTGCAATATTCTGTAAGATTCTGTTTGGTCATGTAGAGTTTTCTTTTCACCTACTGCTTGAGTCCACATCAAGTTCTTCCAAATGGACAGCAGAATCCTTTTCATATCTAAAAGGTATAGACCAGAGGTGGGGACTCGAGTCACAACGTGAATTGTTACCGGGCGGGGTGTAAAATGGACACAAATTAAGTATTATATCGCGATCGATCGCCAGTGGTTGTTGCCGGAGCGAACTTGTAACTCATTGAATCATAGATAAGGATCAGAGGTAAATAAACTAGATTTTTTTTTTCGGCGTGAGAAATCTGGGGGGCCTTATAAGAAAAGGCTCTTCCCCCTACTGTTACCTCATTCATTTGTGGAACTAATAAAAGACCAGCACTCTGTGATCTTAGTGGACGTGGGGGTTCATAGTAGGAAATAAGTTCCTGGAGGTATTCAGGAGCAAGCCCGTGCAGTGCTTTATATGTTAATAATAGAATTTTAAAATCAATACGGGGGAAGAGCCTTTTCTTATAACGCCCCCCAGCTTTGGAACAACCTTCCAAATTGCATACGGGACTCTGACACAGTCAAAATCTTTAAGTCTAGGTTGAAAACCCACCTATTTGGTTTAGCGTTTGATAATTAATATCCCCCCTTAGATAAATGTACAGATCCAGGGGTTTATAGACGAAGGGTTTTATGGTAGACTGGGGCGCTGGTGCTGTCGTCCTGTCACTGCTCGTGGTCACTCAAGTTTGTTGACAGGGCAGTGGATGGATGCCATTGTCTCAGAATGCCCCCAAGCCTATGTTACCTTCTGGTTCTGCCTTTTTAGCTAGGCTGTAATAGTTTAACTTAATGCCGGAGTTGCTGCCACACTCCTGAAATGTGTTTAATTTTATCTGTCCTGTATATGTCCTCATACAGAGCTAATTTTCCCTGTTTTATTTTCTCCACATGGCTGCCCGCCTGCTCGAGGAAAAATGAGATGAGGAGAGACAAGCGATCCATCCAGTGCCAGCCACCTACTGCCTGACCGGATGAGCCTACACCATGATGGACATTACTACATCTTTTCCTTTTCTTTATTTCTTTCTGTTTAAATTGTTGTTGTTGTCATGGTGACCGGTGTCGGCCAGAGGAGGAAGGGTTCCCCTCCTGAGTCTTGGTTCCTCTCAAGGTTTCTTCCTCATGCAAAAAACTAGGGAGTTTTTCCTTGCCACTGTCGCCCTTGGCTTGCTCACTGGGGGCTAGGACTCGGCACTTGTAAAGCTGCTTTGTGACAACAACTGTTGTAAAAAGCGCTATATAAATAAAATTTGATTGATTGATTGAAATCGGATGTGTGGCGTGAGAGCGTGACAGTCAAATGCGTGTGTCTCACGCTCAATGCGTGAGAGGTGGCAACCCGGGGTTCTGTATCTGAACTCAGCGAAGAGAGCCTCTCTCTGTCACCATCATATCCAGTTCTATCTCAGCATGGATTGTGTATTTGAAGACATCTACGTCGAGAAAAAAAAATATTGACAAAAGTGGAGCGAGTTTTCAGCTATGGGGACATCATTCTACGGCCTCATCGTGCACAAATGACATACAGACTTTTGGCCAGTTTGGTCTTTTGCAAATGCAATGCAGAATAGTTTACTGAAATGTCTAAAGTTGCATTCCTGATTCCTGTTCATTGTTCAGTTCTTATATTTGTTTGTCTTGTGTCACTCACATATGGACACACATGTTCTCCAAGAAACCAGATAAGAGAAGAGAGGGAAAAATGCTGTTATGGTTCTTTGTATTGTACTGTGAAAATATCAGCACTTTTTATTTGAACATGGAGTTCTACTTATGACTTTTTCACAGAATATTTATTTCTGGAAAATTGTAGTTTAAAGTATGAATATTTTTGCAGCTAATTTTAACAAATTGAACTGTGCAATAAAGAGGTGTAATTTAAATTTGTTTTATACTTTGTGTTTTCAGTTGCACATGTTTTATCAAGATTTGAGGAGAATACAGATTTAAAAAAGAACACATGTCTATTATTTACATTTAAAATATACCTGCAACATTGGTTAAAAAAAAAAAGACTCGAAAGGACTTGAAATTCCAAGTTTCAGACTTGGGACTTGACTTGACTGTTGCCTGTCTTGACTCGAGACTTGACTTGACTTGACTGTCTTTGCTTGAGACTTGACTCGGGACTTGAGGATAAAGACTTGGACTTACTTGAGACTTGCAAAACACTGACTTGGTCCCACCTCTGAATTAATTCATATCCAATATACAGTCATGTCCTTCAGGTAACTTCTGTTTACCCTCCACTGACTGCAGGCCTTGTTGCATATATTTTGCAATTAGTAAATCAATATAGGCCTACAATGAAGACAGTAAAAGACCGTAAAGTAGGAGAAGGAGTTATAGGCTACTGAATGTTGTCATTACATGAATGCAGATGGGCATTTTTCACAGGTAATGGGGAACTTCCCGTTTCTTCTTTCACAAATGAATGTAATTTATGTTGCCTAACAAAACCTATACAACAGAAGACGTTCAGCTTAACACATAGATTTGCAAACTACCTTAATTATTTGTATGTGGTCGTCCTCACGTTATCTATCATTGATTTGGGCTAGTGCGACTAGTTTATCAGGTGACCAGTCGGCTAAAAATGCTTAGTAGTTTAGTGCTGTATGAGACATTTTACAACACAAGAAAATGATTTCACGTTGGGCTTAGAGGGCAAACGGTACGATTTGACTTGATGTGTATGTGACCTGGCTGGTGGGGACGGGAGAAGAAGTCTATCTGTGAGCGTGTGTGCTGTGCTGAAGACGCTTCCTTCCACTCGCTGAACTGAACTGCTGCAGCGCATCTGGTGTTAAAGGAAGAGAGAGGTCGGGTGTGTGAGGTGGTGGCTCATTTCAGGGCATTGTTTTTAATCGCTCAGGTTTTCAAAAGATCATTTCAAACCGACCTCAGTAAAATGATAATAATAAAAAAAAAAACGAAGTTTCAAAAGGGCACTTTCGTTGATAAAGGGCAGAGTTGGTGGTGCTTTAGCACCACCTGATGTCTATGTGTGCACGCCACTGTTATATATACATATTATCATAACATGTATGTAAATTATCGAATGAATATCAAGTTCATTTCGGCATCATGGACAGTTAAATGACTTCATGAATTCAGTTAAATGATTTCGTTCATGTATATCAATATCAACATTGCACTGAATCCTATCGCATTATCAACGTGCCGAATTTGGAATGTTCCAGAAATCACAACAATTTTATAATTTTATATGCTTTACAAGGCAATAAAATGAGTTCATTGCTGTTGTGGTTAACTCATTTTGCTCGTAATCTGCCAGTTAAAATCCAAACAGTTTTTGTTAGCCTCAGATTTGGCACGAAATTATCACTTTAATTCTGATGCTAAATTAACGAGCTAATCAAACACGTTGAGATGAGTTTTAGACATAAAATCAGTCAAGCAGGTTCCAGCACAAAAGTCAGACAGGTGCGCTGTAAAAGGTTCGGTCACACTTTATCGCTCGGGCTGCGCTACAGCGTCTGTTCTCAGATGCGCTCCCACTACTGATCGGTAAGGGGGCTTTGACCTGCTCTGTTTCCGACCTGGTGGCCCGAAGCTCCCTCAGGGACACCACATCGACAGCGAGCTTAGTGCGGACAACCGATCAACACAGCGCGGTGCAGCCCAGAAGCCCCGAACTCACAAGCTCCTCCAAGCTCAGCCTCCAAGTAACGTGGATTACAGGTACGCGCCACTGCGCCCGGCGGCTTTTGGAGAGATCTGCTCAGCTCTTAATAAAGAGACTTAGCCGGTGCTGACATGTTTCCAGTGGCCTTATATATGAATAGTCTGTTTTAAAAACTACAAAAAGTGTGGATACAAAAGTGTGTTGGTCATGGGACTAATGTTTCAATCCAAATAAGCGCCTGGGGTTTATGGAATGAAAGTAATCATAAAATGAAGGTTAATTCAAGGTGGGTTCTTAAAACGCCTGATGAAATTAGTAATTTAATACGATAAATCGTTTCAAACTATAACTATAGGTGAAATAAAATGGAAAGAAAGCAAAAGTCCACTTTGTGCTTGAAACATAGGCTTCTTTGAGAGGTTTATCCGTTGGTGCGGTGTCACGGCATAATCGCAATGCGCATGCGCACGTTTCGAATATTTTATCTTTGTATATTATGAATTTTTGACCTTTGACATTGCCCGTTCTTGGCGTAATGGGTAGCGCACTGGTCAGTCACGCAGAACGACGAGAGTTCAAATCCGCCACCGGGTGTGTGACCCCATAACTTCAATAATGATATTGAGCGTGGAGGCCCTGGATCAGGGAGCCGAGAGGAAACGCGCTGCGCTAGGTTTCTTAATGACAGTGATGAGAATGACGGGCTCAGTTACAGGAGGATCACAAGGGCCAATAGATCAATACCCAGTGCCCACCTCACCGGTGCCTGATAGCCAACAGGGCACATTTTTAGTTGCCACTACCGTTTTTTTTTTTTTTTTTTTTTGTTCAATCTGAAAAATCGAACTATGCATTATTTATAATATATACGTAAAATATCCAATGAATATCAAGTTCATTTCAGCACCTTGGACAGTTAAATGACTTCATGACTTTATTTAAATGACTTCCTTCGTGTATATCAAAATCACCTTTCCACTATACAAAAGCTGTTCAGTCCATCTCATGACATTATGTCAATGCACAGAATTTGAAATGTGCCGGATATCCTGACGTCGTAATCGCAATGCGCATGCGCATATGTCGTGTATTTTAACTTTGTATATTATGAATTTTGATCCGTAAGCGGCCCTATGTTGGCCTAATGGGTAGGGCACTGGTCATTGAAGCACTTGGGTCAGCAAGACCCGGGTTCGAACCCCACGCTAGATTAAGTGTAACAAAAAAAGGTATACCAAAAAAACGAAAAAAAGACAAAAACAAAAAAAAACAAAAAAAAAAAAAAAAAGCCCAGTGCTGATCTGACCGGTGCCTGATAGCCAACAGGGCCTATTTTTAGTTGCCATGTATCAACGTTATTTTTTCTCCTCAATCTGAATATATATACATATTATCATAACATGTATGTAAATTATCGAATGAATATCAAGTTCATTTCGGCATCATGAACAGTTAAATGACTTCATGAATTCAGTTAAATGATTTCGTTCATGTATATCTTATAATTTTAGTTACATTTTAAAAATATAAACAAAAACCTTTGCGAAATATTTAATGATATTTTTATTGCTTTGCGCCCTACATCGCCGTTTGCCGCTTGTTTCCCGCTTGCAAACGCGCGGTTCAGTTTCAGCTCAAGCAGCAATGACAGACGCCTTCAAGCACTGGACATTTAAGAAGCGTTTGTTTTGTTTTCGTGTTGTCAATAAATGTGAACCATGTGCCACCATCGGCAACTATTTGTGATTATGCCAAGCCTTTGTGTAAATTTCGGAGTTTGGAGGTTTATTTCCGATCAGAAGGCAACCACTATTGAGGTTGTAAGCGAGCTAACAGCAAGGTATGCTGACCGTCACACTGTGGTTTCCACAGTTAGCTACCTGCTAGGCTAGCTACTACCATTCACTTGAATGTGTTTGTTCTTTAGCATGCTAGCTTGATTTACAGGCTAACCAAATTAGCTGTTTAAAGTCCTAAACAGGTATTCGCTGGAATCATACATGACTATTAGAGACAATGACAGACGGTATCAAATGAATATTTATTACTGTTTGGTGTTGGAAAAACGTTTGTCGATGTCTATGACACGACCTAGCCTACCCAATTGGTAGGCTATCATTGGACCTATCTTAGACCTACCGTTCGACAAGCAATACATTTGAATTAAATTTGTATGAAGTAATGAAATGCAGTTTGGTATCTAATCAAGTGCAACACGTGCAGATTGTATAGAATGCAGTTAGTTACAGCTAGTGTAAGTAAAGATGGTTAATAGATATGTGCAGAGTAGATAAATTACCTAGGGAAATGCATGTGTGTGTAATGTAGTTATGGCAGTACAATGCACAGGGCAAAGAAAAATAGCATGGCATAAATAAATGTGATAAATACAGATGGAATCATACAGATTATCCTATACCACTGTAGATAGGGCTATACAGATGTGAATTGAAGAGGAACACTGTACAGATTTTGTATGGATGGTAAGGTATGGATAGAGGGGAAGGAAAGAATGGTCTTTGGGAAGAGTTCAATAAGGTGACCGCTGTGGGAAAGAAGTGGTTTCTGAACCTGCTTGTGTTAGTCCGCAAACTGTGAAAATGGTAGAGCCTGGGGGAGGAGCAGAAAAGAGCATGGCCCGATGACAGTAGTCTGATCTTACATGCCTGGTGCAGGCATCTCTTCTTGTGGACCTCCTGTGATTGCCTGTCAGCAATTCTCTCTCAGCTTAGTACTCTTTTAAGGTTCACACTGTCAGTTCTCAAAAATTAAATGTTGATCATGCGTCAATACTCATTTAAACCTTAAAGTAATCAAAATGTAATCCAAAAGTAATTAGTTACATTACTTTTCAAAAGTAATCAGAAAAGTTACACTACAATTACATTTTAAACAAGGTAACTTGTAACTGTAACGGATTACTTTTTAAAAGTAACTTACCCAACACTGCTGATAGCCAACAGGGCATATTTTTAGTTGCCATCAGAGGTGGGGACTCGAGTCACATGACTTGGACTCGAGTCAGACTCGAGTCATTAATATTAAGACTTTTGACCTGACTTGAAAAAATATTCAGAGACTTAGACTTGACTTGGACTTTTACACCAATAACTTGGGACTTGAATTGGACTTGAACCTGTTTACTTGCAAAGACTTGATTTTTTTACCCCAAATCTAAATTTTAAAACGCATATTAATATTTATAAAGTGCACCCCATTAATTTCATTTCCGTCCTTCTGACGCAGACCGGTCCTCTGCTTTTCCACACTCTGTACGTTGTGTGTGTGTGTATGTGTGTGTGCATGAGCTGCAGCACAACCAATCAAATGGGGGGGTCAGCGAACGTGAATTGTTACCGGGCGGGGTGTAAAATGGACACAAATTAAGTATTATATCGCGATCGATCGATCGCCAGTGGTTGGTGCCAGAGCGAACTAGTAACTCATTGAATCATAGATAAGGATCAGAGGTAAATAAACTAGATTTTTTTTTTCGGCGTGAGAAATCTGGGGGGCCTTATAAGAAAAGGCTCTTCCCCCTACTGTTACCTTATTAATTTGTGGAACTAATAAAAGACCAGCACCTGTATTCTGTAAGATTCTGTTTGGTCATGTAGAGTTTTCTTTTCACCTACTGCTTGAGTCCACATCAGGTTCTTCCAAATGGACAGCAGAATCCTTTTCATATGTAAAAGGTAAAGACATTAAAGAGAATTCGATACAGGACACCAACATTTTTATTACTGAATCATGATTGATGCAATGACATTTTATATTTTTCACTCTTTATGAGTTTTGGCTGACTTGGTCTTTTTCATTTTTCCACCCATACCTTTTGAGCACAACTCGAACGGAACAGCAGAGGACAGAACAAGCATTAGAAGATGAAGGTAATCAAAGACACATTGAATACAACATGTGTACATAATAAATTGTCAGCATTAAACAGTAATTGGTGTGACACTACTGTGCAATATTCTGTAAGATTCTGTTTGGTCATGTAGAGTTTTCTTTTCACCTACTGCTTGAGTCCACATCAGGTTTTTCCAAATGGACAGCAGAATCCTTTCATATCTAAAAGGTAAAGACATTGAAGAGAGGTTGATACAGGACACCATTTTTATTACTGAATCATGATTGATGCAATGACTTTTTTATATTTTTCACTCTTTATGAGTTTTGGCTGACTTGGTCTTTTTCATTTTTCCACCTATACCTTTTGAGCACAACTCGAACAGAACAGCAGAAGACAGAACAAGCATTAGAAGATGAAGGTAATCAAAGACACATTGAATACAACATGTGTACATAATAAATTGTCAGCATTAAACAGTAATTGGTGTGACACTAGTGTGCAATATTCTCTAAGATTCTGTTTGGTCATGTAGAGTTTTCTTTTCACCTACTGTTTAAGTCCACATCAGGTTCTTTCAAATGGACAGCAGAATCTTTTTCATATCTAAAAGGTATAGACATTGAAGAGAGTGTCATGCAGGACACCAATATTTTCATTACTGAATCATGATTTATGCAATGACATTTTATATTTTTCACTCTTTATGAGTTTTGGCTGACTTGGTCTTTTTCATTTTTCTACCCATACCTTTTGAGCACAACTCGAACGGAACAGCAGAGGACAGAACAAGCATTAGAAGATGAAGGTAATCAAAGACACAATGAATACAACATGTGTACATAATAAATTGTCTGCATTAAACAGTAATTGGTGTGACACTAGTGTGCAATATTCTCTAAGATTCTGTTTGGTCATGTAGAGTTTTCTTTTCACCTACTGCTTGAGTCCACATCAGGTTGTTCCAAATGGACAGCAGAATCCTTTTCATATCTAAAAGGTATAGACATTGAAGAGAGGTTGATACAGGACACCAACATTTTTATTACTGAATCATGATTGATGCAATGACATTTTATATTTTTCACTCTTTATGAGTTTTGGCTGACTTGGTCTTTTTCATTTTTCTACCCATACCTTTTGAGCACAACTCGAACAGAACAGCAGAGGACAGAACAAGCATTAGAAGATGAAGGTAATCAAAGACACATTGAATACAACATGTGTACATAATAAATTGTCTGCATTAAACAGTAATTGGTGTGACACTAGTGTGCAATATTCTGTAAGATTCTGTTTGGTCATGTAGAGTTTTCTTTTCACCTACTGCTTGAGTCCACATCAAGTTCTTCCAAATGGACAGCAGAATCCTTTTCATATCTAAAAGGTATAGACCAGAGGTGGGGACTCGAGTCACAACGTGAATTGTTACCGGGCGGGGTGTAAAATGGACACAAATTAAGTATTATATCGCGATCGATCGCCAGTGGTTGTTGCCGGAGCGAACTTGTAACTCATTGAATCATAGATAAGGATCAGAGGTAAATAAACTAGATTTTTTTTTTCGGCGTGAGAAATCTGGGGGGCCTTATAAGAAAAGGCTCTTCCCCCTACTGTTACCTCATTCATTTGTGGAACTAATAAAAGACCAGCACTCTGTGATCTTAGTGGACGTGGGGGTTCATAGTAGGAAATAAGTTCCTGGAGGTATTCAGGAGCAAGCCCGTGCAGTGCTTTATATGTTAATAATAGAATTTTAAAATCAATACGGGGGAAGAGCCTTTTCTTATAACGCCCCCCAGCTTTGGAACAACCTTCCAAATTGCATACGGGACTCTGACACAGTCAAAATCTTTAAGTCTAGGTTGAAAACCCACCTATTTGGTTTAGCGTTTGATAATTAATATCCCCCCTTAGATAAATGTACAGATCCAGGGGTTTATAGACGAAGGGTTTTATGGTAGACTGGGGCGCTGGTGCTGTCGTCCTGTCACTGCTCGTGGTCACTCAAGTTTGTTGACAGGGCAGTGGATGGATGCCATTGTCTCAGAATGCCCCCAAGCCTATGTTACCTTCTGGTTCTGCCTTTTTAGCTAGGCTGTAATAGTTTAACTTAATGCCGGAGTTGCTGCCACACTCCTGAAATGTGTTTAATTTTATCTGTCCTGTATATGTCCTCATACAGAGCTAATTTTCCCTGTTTTATTTTCTCCACATGGCTGCCCGCCTGCTCGAGGAAAAATGAGATGAGGAGAGACAAGCGATCCATCCAGTGCCAGCCACCTACTGCCTGACCGGATGAGCCTACACCATGATGGACATTACTACATCTTTTCCTTTTCTTTATTTCTTTCTGTTTAAATTGTTGTTGTTGTCATGGTGACCGGTGTCGGCCAGAGGAGGATGGGTTCCCCTCCTGAGTCTTGGTTCCTCTCAAGGTTTCTTCCTCATGCAAAAAACTAGGGAGTTTTTCCTTGCCACTGTCGCCCTTGGCTTGCTCACTGGGGGCTAGGACTCGGCACTTGTAAAGCTGCTTTGTGACAACAACTGTTGTAAAAAGTGCTATATAAATAAAATTTGATTGATTGATTGAAATCGGATGTGTGGCGTGAGAGCGTGTGAAGACAGTCAAATGCGTGTGTCTCACGCTCAATGCGTGAGAGGTGGCAACCCGGGGTTCTGTATCTGAACTCAGGGAAGAGAGCCTCTCTCTGTCACCATCATATCCAGTTCTATCTCAGCATGGATTGTGTATTTGAAGACATCTACGTCGAGAAAAAAAAATATTGACAAAAGTGGAGCGAGTTTTCAGCTATGGGGACATCATTCTACGGCCTCATCGTGCACAAATGACATACAGACTTTTGGCCAGTTTGGTCTTTTGCAAATGCAATGCAGAATAGTTTACTGAAATGTCTAAAGTTGCATTCCTGATTCCTGTTCATTGTTCAGTTCTTATATTTGTTTGTCTTGTGTCACTCACATATGGACACACATGTTCTCCAAGAAACCAGATAAGAGAAGAGAGGGAAAAATGCTGTTATGGTTCTTTGTATTGTACTGTGAAAATATCAGCACTTTTTATTTGAACATGGAGTTCTACTTATGACTTTTTCACAGAATATTTATTTCTGGAAAATTGTAGTTTAAAGTATGAATATTTTTGCAGCTAATTTTAACAAATTGAACTGTGCAATAAAGAGGTGTAATTTAAATTTGTTTTATACTTTGTGTTTTCAGTTGCACATGTTTTATCAAGATTTGAGGAGAATACAGATTTAAAAAAGAACACATGTCTATTATTTACATTTAAAATATACCTGCAACATTGGTTAAAAAAAAAAAAGACTCGAAAGGACTTGAAATTCCAAGTTTCAGACTTGGGACTTGACTTGACTGTTGCCTGTCTTGACTCGAGACTTGACTTGACTTGACTGTCTTTGCTTGAGACTTGACTCGGGACTTGAGGATAAAGACTTGGACTTACTTGAGACTTGCAAAACACTGACTTGGTCCCACCTCTGAATTAATTCATATCCAATATACAGTCATGTCCTTCAGGTAACTTCTGTTTACCCTCCACTGACTGCAGGCCTTGTTGCATATATTTTGCAATTAGTAAATCAATATAGGCCTACAATGAAGACAGTAAAAGACCGTAAAGTAGGAGAAGGAGTTATAGGCTACTGAATGTTGTCATTACATGAATGCAGATGGGCATTTTTCACAGGTAATGGGGAACTTCCCGTTTCTTCTTTCACAAATGAATGTAATTTATGTTGCCTAACAAAACCTATACAACAGAAGACGTTCAGCTTAACACATAGATTTGCAAACTACCTTAATTATTTGTATGTGGTCGTCCTCACGTTATCTATCATTGATTTGGGCTAGTGCGACTAGTTTATCAGGTGACCAGTCGGCTAAAAATGCTTAGTAGTTTAGTGCTGTATGAGACATTTTACAACACAAGAAAATGATTTCACGTTGGGCTTAGAGGGCAAACGGTACGATTTGACTTGATGTGTATGTGACCTGGCTGGTGGGGACGGGAGAAGAAGTCTATCTGTGAGCGTGTGTGCTGTGCTGAAGACGCTTCCTTCCACTCGCTGAACTGAACTGCTGCAGCGCATCTGGTGTTAAAGGAAGAGAGAGGTCGGGTGTGTGAGGTGGTGGCTCATTTCAGGGCATTGTTTTTAATCGCTCAGGTTTTCAAAAGATCATTTCAAACCGACCTCAGTAAAATGATAATAATAAAAAAAAAAAACGAAGTTTCAAAAGGGCACTTTCGTTGATAAAGGGCAGAGTTGGTGGTGCTTTAGCACCACCTGATGTCTATGTGTGCACGCCACTGTTATATATACATATTATCATAACATGTATGTAAATTATCGAATGAATATCAAGTTCATTTCGGCATCATGGACAGTTAAATGACTTCATGAATTCAGTTAAATGATTTCGTTCATGTATATCAATATCAACATTGCACTGAATCCTATCGCATTATCAACGTGCCGAATTTGGAATGTTCCAGAAATCACAACAATTTTATAATTTTATATGCTTTACAAGGCAATAAAATGAGTTCATTGCTGTTGTGGTTAACTCATTTTGCTCGTAATCTGCCAGTTAAAATCCAAACAGTTTTTGTTAGCCTCAGATTTGGCACGAAATTATCACTTTAATTCTGATGCTAAATTAACGAGCTAATCAAACACGTTGAGATGAGTTTTAGACATAAAATCAGTCAAGCAGGTTCCAGCACAAAAGTCAGACAGGTGCGCTGTAAAAGGTTCGGTCACACTTTATCGCTCGGGCTGCGCTACAGCGTCTGTTCTCAGATGCGCTGCCACTACTGATCGGTAAGGGGGCTTTGACCTGCTCTGTTTCCGACCTGGTGGCCCGAAGCTCCCTCAGGGACACCATATCGACAGCGAGCTTAGTGCGGACAACCGATCAACACAGCGCGGTGCTGCCCAGAAGCCCCGAACTCACAAGCTCCTCCAAGCTCAGCCTCCAAGTAACGTGGATTACAGGTACGCGCCACTGCGCCCGGCGGCTTTTGGAGAGATCTGCTCAGCTCTTAATAAAGAGACTTAGCCGGTGCTGACATGTTTCCAGTGGCCTTATATATGAATAGTCTGTTTTAAAAACTACAAAAAGTGTGGATACAAAAGTGTGTTGGTCATGGGACTAATGTTTCAATCCAAATAAGCGCCTGGGGTTTATGGAATGAAAGTAATCATAAAATGAAGGTTAATTCAAGGTGGGTTCTTAAAACGCCTGATGAAATTAGTAATTTAATACGATAAATCGTTTCAAACTATAACTATAGGTGAAATAAAATGGAAAGAAAGCAAAAGTCCACTTTGTGCTTGAAACATAGGCTTCTTTGAGAGGTTTATCCGCTGGTGCGGTGTCACGGCATAATCGCAATGCGCACGTTTCGAATATTTTATCTTTGTATATTATGAATTTTTGACCTTTGACATTGCCCGTTCTTGGCGTAATGGGTAGCGCACTGGTCAGTCACGCAGAACGACGAGAGTTCAAATCCGCCACCGGGTGTGTGACCCCATAACTTCAATAATGATATTGAGCGTGGAGGCCCTGGATCAGGGAGCCGAGAGGAAACGCGCTGCGCTAGGTTTCTTAATGACAGTGATGAGAATGACGGGCTCAGTTACAGGAGGATCACAAGGGCCAATAGATCAATACCCAGTGCCCACCTCACCGGTGCCTGATAGCCAACAGGGCACATTTTTAGTTGCCACTACCGGTTTTTTTTTTTTTTTTTTTTTTGTTCAATCTGAAAAATCGAACTATGCATTATTTATAATATATACGTAAAATATCCAATGAATATCAAGTTCATTTCAGCACCTTGGACAGTTAAATGACTTCATGACTTTATTTAAATGACTTCCTTCGTGTATATCAAAATCACCTTTCCACTATACAAAAGCTGTTCAGTCCATCTCATGACATTATGTCAATGCACAGAATTTGAAATGTGCCGGATATCCTGACGTCGTAATCGCAATGCGCATGCGCATATGTCGTGTATTTTAACTTTGTATATTATGAATTTTGATCCGTAAGCGGCCCTATGTTGGCCTAATGGGTAGGGCACTGGTCATTGAAGCACTTGGGTCAGCAAGACCCGGGTTCGAACCCCACGCTAGATTAAGTGTAACAAAAAAAGGTATACCAAAAAAACGAAAAAAAGACAAAAACAAAAAAAAACAAAAAAAAAAAAAAAAAAAAAAAAGCCCAGTGCTGATCTGACCGGTGCCTGATAGCCAACAGGGCCTATTTTTAGTTGCCATGTATCAACGTTATTTTTTCTCCTCAATCTGAATATATATACATATTATCATAACATGTATGTAAATTATCGAATGAATATCAAGTTCATTTCGGCATCATGAACAGTTAAATGACTTCATGAATTCAGTTAAATGATTTCGTTCATGTATATCTTATAATTTTAGTTACATTTTAAAAATATAAACAAAAACCTTTGCGAAATATTTAATGATATTTTTATTGCTTT
Organism: Brachyhypopomus gauderio; assembly: GCF_052324685.1. Classification (NCBI taxonomy): domain Eukaryota; kingdom Metazoa; phylum Chordata; class Actinopteri; order Gymnotiformes; family Hypopomidae; genus Brachyhypopomus; species Brachyhypopomus gauderio. The sequence continues at coordinate 205,692 of NW_027506964.1, read as the reverse complement.
GCGCCCTACATCGCCGTTTGCCGCTTGTTTCCCGCTTGCAAACGCGCGGTTCAGTTTCAGCTCAAGCAGCAATGACAGACGCCTTCAAGCACTGGACATTTAAGAAGCGTTTGTTTTGTTTTCGTGTTGTCAATAAATGTGAACCATGTGCCACCATCGGCAACTATTTGTGATTATGCCAAGCCTTTGTGTAAATTTCGGAGTTTGGAGGTTTATTTCCGATCAGAAGGCAACCACTATTGAGGTTAGGGATGCAAATTATCGATTAATTCATTAATCGTTAGTTGATTGATCTTATCGATCGACTTTCGATTAATCGATAAGCGGCGTTTTCCACCTGAATTTCATTGTTTCAATAGGGCTTTTAAAAATATTAGCTAAATATACTGCTCAAAAAAATTAAGGGAACACTAAAATAACACATCCTAGATCTCAATTAATAAAAATCTTTGAAATCAGTTGAAAATCTTTCATTTCTACCCGTTGTCTGTTCCATTTGCACAAGAGCAGTTGAAATTGATTCACAATCAGTGTTGTTTCCTATCTGAACACGAAGTGTGGATGACTTGGAGTTACATTGTGTTGTTTAAGTGTTCCCTTTATTTTTTTGAGCAGTGTAGTTAAAACACTTTGGTCAAAAAGTATATATTATATTATGATAATTATATTGTATTATATGATATATTGCTCAAGTAATTATGCATTAGGAATTTTTTATGGTATAACAAAATACATTCTTTCATTTAAAAAAGGAATAAATTAAGGACTGGCTCCGTTCTTGCATTTGAAACATTAGACATTTTTAAAAATGTAAAAAAAAAATTTAAAGAAGAAATTAAATAGAGAGCCAAACAGAATATTATTGAGCCTATGCTTGGACAATGTTTCTAGCGTTGTCGTGAACACACGCTGTAACGCGACCGGAGAGTGCCCAAGTCTCCACAACATCATTGAGCTTGTCAGCTAAATTGTCAGCGGTGTGTCTGTCCGACATGTTCGTCGTAATCAGCACTGCAGATTTTAGCTGCCAGTTCTCGTCAGTGTAGTGGCACGTCACGGTAATGTAACTTTATGTTGTTAGAGTCGTCCAACAATCTGTTGTAAGGGCTACAGCAGTAGTGGTAGCTAGCTTTGTTTTAGCTCACTCTTCATTTTTCATAGCGAGCTTCGAAAACGCTCGCCTTCCCAGTGTAGCTGTGATTTTAGCTTGACCAGGTGCACTGGTGATATGCAGGACAGCTGCATGCACGGTGTTCAAATCATAATTGAGTGAGCTAGTGGAACTGTTGTACTTCAATACCGCATTACACAGAGAACATTTGACTTCTTAGCCTAAATTAACAATGTTAAAATTGTAGCGACTACTACTCCTCGCAGCGAATTCCCTAACAGATAGGCACTTGGCCCTTTAAGTGACACTGGGGGAGCGGCGCCTGCGCGCGCCAGGGGAGGGGGAGAGAACAGTGCTGTTGTTTGAGTTGCGTGGAAAATAAAGTTTCCCTCCTCGGGATTTTCTAGATTACGCAGTTTCTGCCTCGTTTCCCGAACCCGCTTCAAAATAGTCCCACACCGCACATCTTTTCGCCCGCTTCATTTTGTTTTCCACTCTGGTCTTTCGCGACACGTGTTCACCTCTCGTTCTTACACTCTGTTCAAGTTACTACAGGAGCGCTCTCTAACGATTAATCGTGATTAATACATTTTGATCGAGTAACGTCTTAATCGACAATTAATCGAAAGTCGATTAATCATTTGCATCCCTAATTGAGGTTGTAAGCGAGCTAACAGCAAGGTATGCTGACCGTCACACTGTGGTTTCCACAGTTAGCTACCTGCTAGGCTAGCTACTACCATTCACTTGAATGTGTTTGTTCTTTAGCATGCTAGCTTGATTTACAGGCTAACCAAATTAGCTGTTTAAAGTCCTAAACAGGTATTCGCTGGAATCATACATGACTATTAGAGACAATGACAGACGGTATCAAATGAATATTTATTACTGTTTGGTGTTGGAAAAACGTTTGTCGATGTCTATGACACGACCTAGCCTACCCAATTGGTAGGCTATCATTGGACCTATCTTAGACCTACCGTTCGACAAGCAATACATTTGAATTAAATTTGTATGAAGTAATGAAATGCAGTTTGGTATCTAATCAAGTGCAACACGTGCAGATTGTATAGAATGCAGTATTTAGAGATACAATGCAGTTAGTTACAGCTAGTGTAAGTAAAGATGGTTAATAGATATGTGCAGAGTAGATAAATTACCTAGGGAAATGCATGTGTGTGTAATGTAGTTATGGCAGTACAATGCACAGGGCAAAGAAAAATAGCATGGCATAAATAAATGTGATAAATACAGATGGAATCATACAGATTATCCTATACCACTGTAGATAGGGCTATACAGATGTGAATTGAAGAGGAACACTGTACAGATTTTGTATGGATGGTAAGGTATGGATAGAGGGGAAGGAAAGAATGGTCTTTGGGAAGAGTTCAATAAGGTGACCGCTGTGGGAAAGAAGTGGTTTCTGAACCTGCTTGTGTTAGTCCGCAAACTGTGAAAATGGTAGAGCCTGGGGGAGGAGCAGAAAAGAGCATGGCCCGATGACAGTAGTCTGATCTTACATGCCTGGTGCAGGCATCTCTTCTTGTGGACCTCCTGTGATTGCCTGTCAGCAATTCTCTCTCAGCTTAGTACTCTTTTAAGGTTCACACTGTCAGTTCTCAAAAATTAAATGTTGATCATGCGTCAATACTCATTTAAACCTTAAAGTAATCAAAATGTAATCCAAAAGTAATTAGTTACATTACTTTTCAAAAGTAATCAGAAAAGTTACACTACAATTACATTTTAAACAAGGTAACTTGTAACTGTAACGGATTACTTTTTAAAAGTAACTTACCCAACACTGCTGATAGCCAACAGGGCATATTTTTAGTTGCCATCAGAGGTGGGGACTCGAGTCACATGACTTGGACTCGAGTCAGACTCGAGTCATTAATATTAAGACTTTTGACCTGACTTGAAAAAATATTCAGAGACTTAGACTTGACTTGGACTTTTACACCAATAACTTGGGACTTGAATTGGACTTGAACCTGTTTACTTGCAAAGACTTGATTTTTTTACCCCAAATCTAAATTTTAAAACGCATATTAATATTTATAAAGTGCACCCCATTAATTTCATTTCCGTCCTTCTGACGCAGACCGGTCCTCTGCTTTTCCACACTCTGTACGTTGTGTGTGTGTGTATGTGTGTGTGCATGAGCTGCAGCACAACCAATCAAATGGGGGGGTCAGCGAACGTGAATTGTTACCGGGCGGGGTGTAAAATGGACACAAATTAAGTATTATATCGCGATCGATCGATCGCCAGTGGTTGGTGCCAGAGCGAACTAGTAACTCATTGAATCATAGATAAGGATCAGAGGTAAATAAACTAGATTTTTTTTTTCGGCGTGAGAAATCTGGGGGGCCTTATAAGAAAAGGCTCTTCCCCCTACTGTTACCTTATTAATTTGTGGAACTAATAAAAGACCAGCACCTGTATTCTGTAAGATTCTGTTTGGTCATGTAGAGTTTTCTTTTCACCTACTGCTTGAGTCCACATCAGGTTCTTCCAAATGGACAGCAGAATCCTTTTCATATGTAAAAGGTAAAGACATTAAAGAGAATTCGATACAGGACACCAACATTTTTATTACTGAATCATGATTGATGCAATGACATTTTATATTTTTCACTCTTTATGAGTTTTGTCTGACTTGGTCTTTTTAATTTTTCCACCCATACCTTTTGAGCACAACTCGAACTGAACAGCAGAGGACAGAACAAGCATTAGAAGATGAAGGTAATCAAAGACACATTGAATACAACATGTGTACATAATAAATTGTCAGCATTAAACAGTAATTGGTGTGACACTACTGTGCAATATTCTGTAAGATTCTGTTTGGTCATGTAGAGTTTTCTTTTCACCTACTGCTTGAGTCCACATCAGGTTTTTCCAAATGGACAGCAGAATCCTTTCATATCTAAAAGGTAAAGACATTGAAGAGAGGTTGATACAGGACACCATTTTTATTACTGAATCATGATTGATGCAATGACTTTTTTATATTTTTCACTCTTTATGAGTTTTGGCTGACTTGGTCTTTTTCATTTTTCCACCTATACCTTTTGAGCACAACTCGAACAGAACAGCAGAAGACAGAACAAGCATTAGAAGATGAAGGTAATCAAAGACACATTGAATACAACATGTGTACATAATAAATTGTCAGCATTAAACAGTAATTGGTGTGACACTAGTGTGCAATATTCTGTAAGATTCTGTTTGGTCATGTAGAGTTTTCTTTTCACCTACTGTTTAAGTCCACATCAGGTTCTTTCAAATGGACAGCAGAATCTTTTTCATATCTAAAAGGTATAGACATTGAAGAGAGTGTCATGCAGGACACCAATATTTTCATTACTGAATCATGATTTATGCAATGACATTTTATATTTTTCACTCTTTATGAGTTTTGGCTGACTTGGTCTTTTTCATTTTTCTACCCATACCTTTTGAGCACAACTCGAACGGAACAGCAGAGGACAGAACAAGCATTAGAAGATGAAGGTAATCAAAGACACAATGAATACAACATGTGTACATAATAAATTGTCTGCATTAAACAGTAATTGGTGTGACACTAGTGTGCAATATTCTCTAAGATTCTGTTTGGTCATGTAGAGTTTTCTTTTCACCTACTGCTTGAGTCCACATCAGGTTGTTCCAAATGGACAGCAGAATCCTTTTCATATCTAAAAGGTATAGACATTGAAGAGAGGTTGATACAGGACACCAACATTTTTATTACTGAATCATGATTGATGCAATGACATTTTATATTTTTCACTCTTTATGAGTTTTGGCTGACTTGGTCTTTTTCATTTTTCCACCTATACCTTTTGAGCACAACTCGAACGGAACAGCAGAGGACAGAACAAGCATTAGAAGATGAAGGTAATCAAAGACACATTGAATACAACATGTGTACATAATAAATTGTCTGCATTAAACAGTAATTGGTGTGACACTAGTGTGCAATATTCTGTAAGATTCTGTTTGGTCATGTAGAGTTTTCTTTTCACCTACTGCTTGAGTCCACATCAAGTTCTTCCAAATGGACAGCAGAATCCTTTTCATATCTAAAAGGTATAGACCAGAGGTGGGGACTCGAGTCACAACGTGAATTGTTACCGGGCGGGGTGTAAAATGGACACAAATTAAGTATTATATTGCGATCGATCGCCAGTGGTTGTTGCCGGAGCGAACTTGTAACTCATTGAATCATAGATAAGGATCAGAGGTAAATAAACTAGATTTTTTTTTTCGGCGTGAGAAATCTGGGGGGCCTTATAAGAAAAGGCTCTTCCCCCTACTGTTACCTCATTCATTTGTGGAACTAATAAAAGACCAGCACTCTGTGATCTTAGTGGACGTGGGGGTTCATAGTAGGAAATAAGTTCCTGGAGGTATTCAGGAGCAAGCCCGTGCAGTGCTTTATATGTTAATAATAGAATTTTAAAATCAATACGGGGGAAGAGCCTTTTCTTATAACGCCCCCCAGCTTTGGAACAACCTTCCAAATTGCATACGGGACTCTGACACAGTCAAAATCTTTAAGTCTAGGTTGAAAACCCACCTATTTGGTTTAGCGTTTGATAATTAATATCCCCCCTTAGATAAATGTACAGATCCAGGGGTTTATAGACGAAGGGTTTTATGGTAGACTGGGGCGCTGGTGCTGTCGTCCTGTCACTGCTCGTGGTCACTCAAGTTTGTTGACAGGGCAGTGGATGGATGCCATTGTCTCAGAATGCCCCCAAGCCTATGTTACCTTCTGGTTCTGCCTTTTTAGCTAGGCTGTAATAGTTTAACTTAATGCCGGAGTTGCTGCCACACTCCTGAAATGTGTTTAATTTTATCTGTCCTGTATATGTCCTCATACAGAGCTAATTTTCCCTGTTTTATTTTCTCCACATGGCTGCCCGCCTGCTCGAGGAAAAATGAGATGAGGAGAGACAAGCGATCCATCCAGTGCCAGCCACCTACTGCCTGACCGGATGAGCCTACACCATGATGGACATTACTACATCTTTTCCTTTTCTTTATTTCTTTCTGTTTAAATTGTTGTTGTTGTCATGGTGACCGGTGTCGGCCAGAGGAGGAAGGGTTCCCCTCCTGAGTCTTGGTTCCTCTCAAGGTTTCTTCCTCATGCAAAAAACTAGGGAGTTTTTCCTTGCCACTGTCGCCCTTGGCTTGCTCACTGGGGGCTAGGACTCGGCACTTGTAAAGCTGCTTTGTGACAACAACTGTTGTAAAAAGCGCTATATAAATAAAATTTGATTGATTGATTGAAATCGGATGTGTGGCGTGAGAGCGTGTGAAGACAGTCAAATGCATGTGTCTCACGCTCAATGCGTGAGAGTTGGCAACCCGGGGTTCTGTATCTGAACTCAGGGAAGAGAGCCTCTCTCTGTCACCATCATATCCAGTTCTATCTCAGCATGGATTGTGTATTTGAAGACATCTACGTCGAGAAAAAAAAATATTGACAAAAGTGGAGCGAGTTTTCAGCTATGGGGACATCATTCTACGGCCTCATCGTGCACAAATGACATACAGATTTTTGGCCAGTTTGGTCTTTTGCAAATGCAATGCAGAATAGTTTACTGAAATGTCTAAAGTTGCATTCCTGATTCCTGTTCATTGTTCAGTTCTTATATTTGTTTGTCTTGTGTCACTCACATATGGACACACATGTTCTCCAAGAAACCAGATAAGAGAAGAGAGGGAAAAATGCTGTTATGGTTCTTTGTATTGTACTGTGAAAATATCAGCACTTTTTATTTGAACATGGAGTTCTACTTATGACTTTTTCACAGAATATTTATTTCTGGAAAATTGTAGTTTAAAGTATGAATATTTTTGCAGCTAATTTTAACAAATTGAACTGTGCAATAAAGAGGTGTAATTTAAATTTGTTTTATACTTTGTGTTTTCAGTTGCACGTGTTTTATCAAGATTTGAGGAGAATACAGATTTAAAAAAGAACACATGTCTATTATTTACATTTAAAATATACCTGCAACATTGGTTAAAAAAAAAAAGACTCGAAAGGACTTGAAATTCCAAGTTTCAGACTTGGGACTTGACTTGACTGTTGCCTGTCTTGACTCGAGACTTGACTTGACTTGACTGTCTTTGCTTGAGACTTGACTCGGGACTTGAGGATAAAGACTTGGACTTACTTGAGACTTGCAAAACACTGACTTGGTCCCACCTCTGAATTAATTCATATCCAATATACAGTCATGTCCTTCAGGTAACTTCTGTTTACCCTCCACTGACTGCAGGCCTTGTTGCATATATTTTGCAATTAGTAAATCAATATAGGCCTACAATGAAGACAGTAAAAGACCGTAAAGTAGGAGAAGGAGTTATAGGCTACTGAATGTTGTCATTACATGAATGCAGATGGGCATTTTTCACAGGTAATGGGGAACTTCCCGTTTCTTCTTTCACAAATGAATGTAATTTATGTTGCCTAACAAAACCTATACAACAGAAGACGTTCAGCTTAACACATAGATTTGCAAACTACCTTAATTATTTGTATGTGGTCGTCCTCACGTTATCTATCATTGATTTGGGCTAGTGCGACTAGTTTATCAGGTGACCAGTCGGCTAAAAATGCTTAGTAGTTTAGTGCTGTATGAGACATTTTACAACACAAGAAAATGATTTCACGTTGGGCTTAGAGGGCAAACGGTACGATTTGACTTGATGTGTATGTGACCTGGCTGGTGGGGACGGGAGAAGAAGTCTATCTGTGAGCGTGTGTGCTGTGCTGAAGACGCTTCCTTCCACTCGCTGAACTGAACTGCTGCAGCGCATCTGGTGTTAAAGGAAGAGAGAGGTCGGGTGTGTGAGGTGGTGGCTCATTTCAGGGCATTGTTTTTAATCGCTCAGGCTTTCAAAAGATCATTTCAAGCCGACCTCAGTAAAATGATAATAATAATTAAAAAAAAAAACGAAGTTTCAAAAGGGCACTTTCGTTGATAAAGGGCAGAGTTGGTGGTGCTTTAGCACCACCTGATGTCTATGTGTGCACGCCACTGTTATATATACATATTATCATAACGTGTATGTAAATTATCGAATGAATATCAAGTTCATTTCGGCATCATGGACAGTTAAATGACTTCATGAATTCAGTTAAATGATTTCGTTCATGTATATCAATATCAACATTGCACTGAATCCTATCGCATTATCAACGTGCCGAATTTGGAATGTTCCAGAAATCACAACAATTTTATAATTTTATATGCTTTACAAGGCAATAAAATGAGTTCATTGCTGTTGTGGTTAACTCATTTTGCTCGTAATCTGCCAGTTAAAATCCAAACAGTTTTTGTTAGCCTCAGATTTGGCACGAAATTATCACTTTAATTCTGATGCTAAATTAACGAGCTAATCAAACACGTTGAGATGAGTTTTAGACATAAAATCAGTCAAGCAGGTTCCAGCACAAAAGTCAGACAGGTGCGCTGTAAAAGGTTCGGTCACACTTTATCGCTCGGGCTGCGCTACAGCGTCTGTTCTCAGATGCGCTCCCACTACTGATCGGTAAGGGGGCTTTGACCTGCTCTGTTTCCGACCTGGTGGCCCGAAGCTCCCTCAGGGACACCATATCGACAGCGAGCTTAGTGCGGACAACCGATCAACACAGCGCGGTGCAGCCCAGAAGCCCCGAACTCACAAGCTCCTCCAAGCTCAGCCTCCAAGTAACGTGGATTACAGGTACGCGCCACTGCGCCCGGCGGCTTTTGGAGAGATCTGCTCAGCTCTTAATAAAGAGACTTAGCCGGTGCTGACATGTTTCCAGTGGCCTTATATATGAATAGTCTGTTTTAAAAACTACAAAAAGTGTGGATACAAAAGTGTGTTGGTCATGGGACTAATGTTTCAATCCAAATAAGCGCCTGGGGTTTATGGAATGAAAGTAATCATAAAATGAAGGTTAATTCAAGGTGGGTTCTTAAAACGCCTGATGAAATTAGTAATTTAATACGATAAATCGTTTCAAACTATAACTATAGGTGAAATAAAATGGAAAGAAAGCAAAAGTCCACTTTGTGCTTGAAACATAGGCTTCTTTGAGAGGTTTATCCGTTGGTGCGGTGTCACGGCATAATCGCAATGCGCATGCGCACGTTTCGAATATTTTATCTTTGTATATTATGAATTTTTGACCTTTGACATTGCCCGTTCTTGGCGTAATGGGTAGCGCACTGGTCAGTCACGCAGAACGACGAGAGTTCAAATCCGCCACCGGGTGTGTGACCCCATAACTTCAATAATGATATTGAGCGTGGAGGCCCTGGATCAGGGAGCCGAGAGGAAACGCGCTGCGCTAGGTTTCTTAATGACAGTGATGAGAATGACGGGCTCAGTTACAGGAGGATCACAAGGGCCAATAGATCAATACCCAGTGCCCACCTCACCGGTGCCTGATAGCCAACAGGGCACATTTTTAGTTGCCACTACCGGTTTTTTTTTTTTTTTTTTTTTTGTTCAATCTGAAAAATCGAACTATGCATTATTTATAATATATACGTAAAATATCCAATGAATATCAAGTTCATTTCAGCACCTTGGACAGTTAAATGACTTCATGACTTTATTTAAATGACTTCCTTCGTGTATATCAAAATCACCTTTCCACTATACAAAAGCTGTTCAGTCCATCTCATGACATTATGTCAATGCACAGAATTTGAAATGTGCCGGATATCCTGACGTCGTAATCGCAATGCGCATGCGCATATGTCGTGTATTTTAACTTTGTATATTATGAATTTTGATCCGTAAGCGGCCCTATGTTGGCCTAATGGGTAGGGCACTGGTCATTGAAGCACTTGGGTCAGCAAGACCCGGGTTCGAACCCCACGCTAGATTAAGTGTAACAAAAAAAGGTATACCAAAAAAACGAAAAAAAGACAAAAACAAAAAAAAAAAAAAAAAAAAAAAAAAAAAAAAAGCCCAGTGCTGATCTGACCGGTGCCTGATAGCCAACAGGGCCTATTTTTAGTTGCCATGTATCAACGTTATTTTTTCTCCTCAATCTGAATATATATACATATTATCATAACATGTATGTAAATTATCGAATGAATATCAAGTTCATTTCGGCATCATGAACAGTTAAATGACTTCATGAATTCAGTTAAATGATTTCGTTCATGTATATCTTATAATTTTAGTTACATTTTAAAAATATAAACAAAAACCTTTGCGAAATATTTAATGATATTTTTATTGCTTTGCGCCCTACATCGCCGTTTGCCGCTTGTTTCCCGCTTGCAAACGCGCGGTTCAGTTTCAGCTCAAGCAGCAATGACAGACGCCTTCAAGCACTGGACATTTAAGAAGCGTTTGTTTTGTTTTCGTGTTGTCAATAAATGTGAACCATGTGCCACCATCGGCAACTATTTGTGATTATGCCAAGCCTTTGTGTAAATTTCGGAGTTTGGAGGTTTATTTCCGATCAGAAGGCAACCACTATTGAGGTTGTAAGCGAGCTAACAGCAAGGTATGCTGACCGTCACACTGTGGTTTCCACAGTTAGCTACCTGCTAGGCTAGCTACTACCATTCACTTGAATGTGTTTGTTCTTTAGCATGCTAGCTTGATTTACAGGCTAACCAAATTAGCTGTTTAAAGTCCTAAACAGGTATTCGCTGGAATCATACATGACTATTAGAGACAATGACAGACGGTATCAAATGAATATTTATTACTGTTTGGTGTTGGAAAAACGTTTGTCGATGTCTATGACACGACCTAGCCTACCCAATTGGTAGGCTATCATTGGACCTATCTTAGACCTACCGTTCGACAAGCAATACATTTGAATTAAATTTGTATGAAGTAATGAAATGCAGTTTGGTATCTAATCAAGTGCAACACGTGCAGATTGTATAGAATGCAGTATTTAGAGATACAATGCAGTTAGTTACAGCTAGTGTAAGTAAAGATGGTTAATAGATATGTGCAGAGTAGATAAATTACCTAGGGAAATGCATGTGTGTGTAATGTAGTTATGGCAGTACAATGCACAGGGCAAAGAAAAATAGCATGGCATAAATAAATGTGATAAATACAGATGGAATCATACAGATTATCCTATACCACTGTAGATAGGGCTATACAGATGTGAATTGAAGAGGAACACTGTACAGATTTTGTATGGATGGTAAGGTATGGATAGAGGGGAAGGAAAGAATGGTCTTTGGGAAGAGTTCAATAAGGTGACCGCTGTGGGAAAGAAGTGGTTTCTGAACCTGCTTGTGTTAGTCCGCAAACTGTGAAAATGGTAGAGCCTGGGGGAGGAGCAGAAAAGAGCATGGCCCGATGACAGTAGTCTGATCTTACATGCCTGGTGCAGGCATCTCTTCTTGTGGACCTCCTGTGATTGCCTGTCAGCAATTCTCTCTCAGCTTAGTACTCTTTTAAGGTTCACACTGTCAGTTCTCAAAAATTAAATGTTGATCATGCGTCAATACTCATTTAAACCTTAAAGTAATCAAAATGTAATCCAAAAGTAATTAGTTACATTACTTTTCAAAAGTAATCAGAAAAGTTACACTACAATTACATTTTAAACAAGGTAACTTGTAACTGTAACGGATTACTTTTTAAAAGTAACTTACCCAACACTGCTGATAGCCAACAGGGCATATTTTTAGTTGCCATCAGAGGTGGGGACTCGAGTCACATGACTTGGACTCGAGTCAGACTCGAGTCATTAATATTAAGACTTTTGACCTGACTTGAAAAAATATTCAGAGACTTAGACTTGACTTGGACTTTTACACCAATAACTTGGGACTTGAATTGGACTTGAACCTGTTTACTTGCAAAGACTTGATTTTTTTACCCCAAATCTAAATTTTAAAACGCATATTAATATTTATAAAGTGCACCCCATTAATTTCATTTCCGTCCTTCTGACGCAGACCGGTCCTCTGCTTTTCCACACTCTGTACGTTGTGTGTGTGTGTATGTGTGTGTGCATGAGCTGCAGCACAACCAATCAAATGGGGGGGTCAGCGAACGTGAATTGTTACCGGGCGGGGTGTAAAATGGACACAAATTAAGTATTATATCGCGATCGATCGATCGCCAGTGGTTGGTGCCAGAGCGAACTAGTAACTCATTGAATCATAGATAAGGATCAGAGGTAAATAAACTAGATTTTTTTTTTCGGCGTGAGAAATCTGGGGGGCCTTATAAGAAAAGGCTCTTCCCCCTACTGTTACCTTATTAATTTGTGGAACTAATAAAAGACCAGCACCTGTATTCTGTAAGATTCTGTTTGGTCATGTAGAGTTTTCTTTTCACCTACTGCTTGAGTCCACATCAGGTTCTTCCAAATGGACAGCAGAATCCTTTTCATATGTAAAAGGTAAAGACATTAAAGAGAATTCGATACAGGACACCAACATTTTTATTACTGAATCATGATTGATGCAATGACATTTTATATTTTTCACTCTTTATGAGTTTTGTCTGACTTGGTCTTTTTCATTTTTCCACCCATACCTTTTGAGCACAACTCGAACGGAACAGCAGAGGACAGAACAAGCATTAGAAGATGAAGGTAATCAAAGACACATTGAATACAACATGTGTACATAATAAATTGTCAGCATTAAACAGTAATTGGTGTGACACTACTGTGCAATATTCTGTAAGATTCTGTTTGGTCATGTAGAGTTTTCTTTTCACCTACTGCTTGAGTCCACATCAGGTTTTTCCAAATGGACAGCAGAATCCTTTCATATCTAAAAGGTAAAGACATTGAAGAGAGGTTGATACAGGACACCATTTTTATTACTGAATCATGATTGATGCAATGACTTTTTTATATTTTTCACTCTTTATGAGTTTTGGCTGACTTGGTCTTTTTCATTTTTCCACCTATACCTTTTGAGCACAACTCGAACAGAACAGCAGAAGACAGAACAAGCATTAGAAGATGAAGGTAATCAAAGACACATTGAATACAACATGTGTACATAATAAATTGTCAGCATTAAACAGTAATTGGTGTGACACTAGTGTGCAATATTCTGTAAGATTCTGTTTGGTCATGTAGAGTTTTCTTTTCACCTACTGTTTAAGTCCACATCAGGTTCTTTCAAATGGACAGCAGAATCTTTTTCATATCTAAAAGGTATAGACATTGAAGAGAGTGTCATGCAGGACACCAATATTTTCATTACTGAATCATGATTTATGCAATGACATTTTATATTTTTCACTCTTTATGAGTTTTGGCTGACTTGGTCTTTTTCATTTTTCCACCCATACCTTTTGAGCACAACTCGAACGGAACAGCAGAGGACAGAACAAGCATTAGAAGATGAAGGTAATCAAAGACACAATGAATACAACATGTGTACATAATAAATTGTCTGCATTAAACAGTAATTGGTGTGACACTAGTGTGCAATATTCTGTAAGATTCTGTTTGGTCATGTAGAGTTTTCTTTTCACCTACTGCTTGAGTCCACATCAGGTTGTTCCAAATGGACAGCAGAATCCTTTTCATATCTAAAAGGTATAGACATTGAAGAGAGGTTGATACAGGACACCAACATTTTTATTACTGAATCATGATTGATGCAATGACATTTTATATTTTTCACTCTTTATGAGTTTTGGCTGACTTGGTCTTTTTCATTTTTCCACCCATACCTTTTGAGCACAACTCGAACGGAACAGCAGAGGACAGAACAAGCATTAGAAGATGAAGGTAATCAAAGACACATTGAATACAACATGTGTACATAATAAATTGTCTGCATTAAACAGTAATTGGTGTGACACTAGTGTGCAATATTCTGTAAGATTCTGTTTGGTCATGTAGAGTTTTCTTTTCACCTACTGCTTGAGTCCACATCAAGTTCTTCCAAATGGACAGCAGAATCCTTTTCATATCTAAAAGGTATAGACCAGAGGTGGGGACTCGAGTCACAACGTGAATTGTTACCGGGCGGGGTGTAAAATGGACACAAATTAAGTATTATATCGCGATCGATCGCCAGTGGTTGTTGCCGGAGCGAACTTGTAACTCATTGAATCATAGATAAGGATCAGAGGTAAATAAACTAGATTTTTTTTTTCGGCGTGAGAAATCTGGGGGGCCTTATAAGAAAAGGCTCTTCCCCCTACTGTTACCTCATTCATTTGTGGAACTAATAAAAGACCAGCACTCTGTGATCTTAGTGGACGTGGGGGTTCATAGTAGGAAATAAGTTCCTGGAGGTATTCAGGAGCAAGCCCGTGCAGTGCTTTATATGTTAATAATAGAATTTTAAAATCAATACGGGGGAAGAGCCTTTTCTTATAACGCCCCCCAGCTTTGGAACAACCTTCCAAATTGCATACGGGACTCTGACACAGTCAAAATCTTTAAGTCTAGGTTGAAAACCCACCTATTTGGTTTAGCGTTTGATAATTAATATCCCCCCTTAGATAAATGTACAGATCCAGGGGTTTATAGACGAAGGGTTTTATGGTAGACTGGGGCGCTGGTGCTGTCGTCCTGTCACTGCTCGTGGTCACTCAAGTTTGTTGACAGGGCAGTGGATGGATGCCATTGTCTCAGAATGCCCCCAAGCCTATGTTACCTTCTGGTTCTGCCTTTTTAGCTAGGCTGTAATAGTTTAACTTAATGCCGGAGTTGCTGCCACACTCCTGAAATGTGTTTAATTTTATCTGTCCTGTATATGTCCTCATACAGAGCTAATTTTCCCTGTTTTATTTTCTCCACATGGCTGCCCGCCTGCTCGAGGAAAAATGAGATGAGGAGAGACAAGCGATCCATCCAGTGCCAGCCACCTACTGCCTGACCGGATGAGCCTACACCATGATGGACATTACTACATCTTTTCCTTTTCTTTATTTCTTTCTGTTTAAATTGTTGTTGTTGTCATGGTGACCGGTGTCGGCCAGAGGAGGAAGGGTTCCCCTCCTGAGTCTTGGTTCCTCTCAAGGTTTCTTCCTCATGCAAAAAACTAGGGAGTTTTTCCTTGCCACTGTCGCCCTTGGCTTGCTCACTGGGGGCTAGGACTCGGCACTTGTAAAGCTGCTTTGTGACAACAACTGTTGTAAAAAGCGCTATATAAATAAAATTTGATTGATTGATTGAAATCGGATGTGTGGCGTGAGAGCGTGTGAAGACAGTCAAATGCGTGTGTCTCACGCTCAATGCGTGAGAGGTGGCAACCCGGGGTTCTGTATCTGAACTCAGGGAAGAGAGCCTCTCTCTGTCACCATCATATCCAGTTCTATCTCAGCATGGATTGTGTATTTGAAGACATCTACGTCGAGAAAAAAAAATATTGACAAAAGTGGAGCGAGTTTTCAGCTATGGGGACATCATTCTACGGCCTCATCGTGCACAAATGACATACAGACTTTTGGCCAGTTTGGTCTTTTGCAAATGCAATGCAGAATAGTTTACTGAAATGTCTAAAGTTGCATTCCTGATTCCTGTTCATTGTTCAGTTCTTATATTTGTTTGTCTTGTGTCACTCACATATGGACACACATGTTCTCCAAGAAACCAGATAAGAGAAGAGAGGGAAAAATGCTGTTATGGTTCTTTGTATTGTACTGTGAAAATATCAGCACTTTTTATTTGAACATGGAGTTCTACTTATGACTTTTTCACAGAATATTTATTTCTGGAAAATTGTAGTTTAAAGTATGAATATTTTTGCAGCTAATTTTAACAAATTGAACTGTGCAATAAAGAGGTGTAATTTAAATTTGTTTTATACTTCGTGTTTTCAGTTGCACATGTTTTATCAAGATTTGAGGAGAATACAGATTTAAAAAAGAACACATGTCTATTATTTACATTTAAAATATACCTGCAACATTGGTTAAAAAAAAAAAAAGACTCGAAAGGACTTGAAATTCCAAGTTTCAGACTTGGGACTTGACTTGACTGTTGCCTGTCTTGACTCGAAACTTGACTTGACTTGACTGTCTTTGCTTGAGACTTGACTCGGGACTTGAGGATAAAGACTTGGACTTACTTGAGACTTGCAAAACACTGACTTGGTCCCACCTCTGAATTAATTCATATCCAATATACAGTCATGTCCTTCAGGTAACTTCTGTTTACCCTCCACTGACTGCAGGCCTTGTTGCATATATTTTGCAATTAGTAAATCAATATAGGCCTACAATGAAGACAGTAAAAGACCGTAAAGTAGGAGAAGGAGTTATAGGCTACTGAATGTTGTCATTACATGAATGCAGATGGGCATTTTTCACAGGTAATGGGGAACTTCCCGTTTCTTCTTTCACAAATGAATGTAATTTATGTTGCCTAACAAAACCTATACAACAGAAGACGTTCAGCTTAACACATAGATTTGCAAACTACCTTAATTATTTGTATGTGGTCGTCCTCACGTTATCTATCATTGATTTGGGCTAGTGCGACTAGTTTATCAGGTGACCAGTCGGCTAAAAATGCTTAGTAGTTTAGTGCTGTATGAGACATTTTACAACACAAGAAAATGATTTCACGTTGGGCTTAGAGGGCAAACGGTACGATTTGACTTGATGTGTATGTGACCTGGCTGGTGGGGACGGGAGAAGAAGTCTATCTGTGAGCGTGTGTGCTGTGCTGAAGACGCTTCCTTCCACTCGCTGAACTGAACTGCTGCAGCGCATCTGGTGTTAAAGGAAGAGAGAGGTCGGGTGTGTGAGGTGGTGGCTCATTTCAGGGCATTGTTTTTAATCGCTCAGGTTTTCAAAAGATCATTTCAAACCGACCTCAGTAAAATGATAATAATAAAAAAAAAAAACGAAGTTTCAAAAGGGCACTTTCGTTGATAAAGGGCAGAGTTGGTGGTGCTTTAGCACCACCTGATGTCTATGTGTGCACGCCACTGTTATATATACATATTATCATAACATGTATGTAAATTATCGAATGAATATCAAGTTCATTTCGGCATCATGGACAGTTAAATGACTTCATGAATTCAGTTAAATGATTTCGTTCATGTATATCAATATCAACATTGCACTGAATCCTATCGCATTATCAACGTGCCGAATTTGGAATGTTCCAGAAATCACAACAATTTTATAATTTTATATGCTTTACAAGGCAATAAAATGAGTTCATTGCTGTTGTGGTTAACTCATTTTGCTCGTAATCTGCCAGTTAAAATCCAAACAGTTTTTGTTAGCCTCAGATTTGGCACGAAATTATCACTTTAATTCTGATGCTAAATTAACGAGCTAATCAAACACGTTGAGATGAGTTTTAGACATAAAATCAGTCAAGCAGGTTCCAGCACAAAAGTCAGACAGGTGCGCTGTAAAAGGTTCGGTCACACTTTATCGCTCGGGCTGCGCTACAGCGTCTGTTCTCAGATGCGCTCCCACTACTGATCGGTAAGGGGGCTTTGACCTGCTCTGTTTCCGACCTGGTGGCCCGAAGCTCCCTCAGGGACACCATATCGACAGCGAGCTTAGTGCGGACAACCGATCAACACAGCGCGGTGCAGCCCAGAAGCCCCGAACTCACAAGCTCCTCCAAGCTCAGCCTCCAAGTAACGTGGATTACAGGTACGCGCCACTGCGCCCGGCGGCTTTTGGAGAGATCTGCTCAGCTCTTAATAAAGAGACTTAGCCGGTGCTGACATGTTTCCAGTGGCCTTATATATGAATAGTCTGTTTTAAAAACTACAAAAAGTGTGGATACAAAAGTGTGTTGGTCATGGGACTAATGTTTCAATCCAAATAAGCGCCTGGGGTTTATGGAATGAAAGTAATCATAAAATGAAGGTTAATTCAAGGTGGGTTCTTAAAACGCCTGATGAAATTAGTAATTTAATACGATAAATCGTTTCAAACTATAACTATAGGTGAAATAAAATGGAAAGAAAGCAAAAGTCCACTTTGTGCTTGAAACATAGGCTTCTTTGAGAGGTTTATCCGTTGGTGCGGTGTCACGGCATAATCGCAATGCGCATGCGCACGTTTCGAATATTTTATCTTTGTATATTATGAATTTTTGACCTTTGACATTGCCCGTTCTTGGCGTAATGGGTAGCGCACTGGTCAGTCACGCAGAACGACGAGAGTTCAAATCCGCCACCGGGTGTGTGACCCCATAACTTCAATAATGATATTGAGCGTGGAGGCCCTGGATCAGGGAGCCGAGAGGAAACGCGCTGCGCTAGGTTTCTTAATGACAGTGATGAGAATGACGGGCTCAGTTACAGGAGGATCACAAGGGCCAATAGATCAATACCCAGTGCCCACCTCACCGGTGCCTGATAGCCAACAGGGCACATTTTTAGTTGCCACTACCGGTTTTTTTTTTTTTTTTTTTTTTTTCAATCTGAAAAATCGAACTATGCATTATTTATAATATATACGTAAAATATCCAATGAATATCAAGTTCATTTCAGCACCTTGGACAGTTAAATGACTTCATGACTTTATTTAAATGACTTCCTTCGTGTATATCAAAATCACCTTTCCACTATACAAAAGCTGTTCAGTCCATCTCATGACATTATGTCAATGCACAGAATTTGAAATGTGCCGGATATCCTGACGTCGTAATCGCAATGCGCATGCGCATATGTCGTGTATTTTAACTTTGTATATTATGAATTTTGATCCGTAAGCGGCCCTATGTTGGCCTAATGGGTAGGGCACTGGTCATTGAAGCACTTGGGTCAGCAAGACCCGGGTTCGAACCCCATGCTAGATTAAGTGTAACAAAAAAAGGTATACCAAAAAAACGAAAAAAGGACAAAAACAAAAAAAAACAAAAAAAAAAAAAAAAAAAAAAAAAAGCCCAGTGCTGATCTGACCGGTGCCTGATAGCCAACAGGGCCTATTTTTAGTTGCCATGTATCAACGTTATTTTTTCTCCTCAATCTGAATATATATACATATTATCATAACATGTATGTAAATTATCGAATGAATATCAAGTTCATTTCGGCATCATGAACAGTTAAATGACTTCATGAATTCAGTTAAATGATTTCGTTCATGTATATCTTATAATTTTAGTTACATTTTAAAAATATAAACAAAAACCTTTGCGAAATATTTAATGATATTTTTATTGCTTTGCGCCCTACATCGCCGTTTGCCGCTTGTTTCCCGCTTGCAAACGCGCGGTTCAGTTTCAGCTCAAGCAGCAATGACAGACGCCTTCAAGCACTGGACATTTAAGAAGCGTTTGTTTTGTTTTCGTGTTGTCAATAAATGTGAACCATGTGCCACCATCGGCAACTATTTGTGATTATGCCAAGCCTTTGTGTAAATTTCGGAGTTTGGAGGTTTATTTCCGATCAGAAGGCAACCACTATTGAGGTTGTAAGCGAGCTAACAGCAAGGTATGCTGACCGTCACACTGTGGTTTCCACAGTTAGCTACCTGCTAGGCTAGCTACTACCATTCACTTGAATGTGTTTGTTCTTTAGCATGCTAGCTTGATTTACAGGCTAACCAAATTAGCTGTTTAAAGTCCTAAACAGGTATTCGCTGGAATCATACATGACTATTAGAGACAATGACAGACGGTATCAAATGAATATTTATTACTGTTTGGTGTTGGAAAAACGTTTGTCGATGTCTATGACACGACCTAGCCTACCCAATTGGTAGGCTATCATTGGACCTATCTTAGACCTACCGTTCGACAAGCAATACATTTGAATTAAATTTGTATGAAGTAATGAAATGCAGTTTGGTATCTAATCAAGTGCAACACGTGCAGATTGTATAGAATGCAGTTAGTTACAGCTAGTGTAAGTAAAGATGGTTAATAGATATGTGCAGAGTAGATAAATTACCTAGGGAAATGCATGTGTGTGTAATGTAGTTATGGCAGTACAATGCACAGGGCAAAGAAAAATAGCATGGCATAAATAAATGTGATAAATACAGATGGAATCATACAGATTATCCTATACCACTGTAGATAGGGCTATACAGATGTGAATTGAAGAGGAACACTGTACAGATTTTGTATGGATGGTAAGGTATGGATAGAGGGGAAGGAAAGAATGGTCTTTGGGAAGAGTTCAATAAGGTGACCGCTGTGGGAAAGAAGTGGTTTCTGAACCTGCTTGTGTTAGTCCGCAAACTGTGAAAATGGTAGAGCCTGGGGGAGGAGCAGAAAAGAGCATGGCCCGATGACAGTAGTCTGATCTTACATGCCTGGTGCAGGCATCTCTTCTTGTGGACCTCCTGTGATTGCCTGTCAGCAATTCTCTCTCAGCTTAGTACTCTTTTAAGGTTCACACTGTCAGTTCTCAAAAATTAAATGTTGATCATGCGTCAATACTCATTTAAACCTTAAAGTAATCAAAATGTAATCCAAAAGTAATTAGTTACATTACTTTTCAAAAGTAATCAGAAAAGTTACACTACAATTACATTTTAAACAAGGTAACTTGTAACTGTAACGGATTACTTTTTAAAAGTAACTTACCCAACACTGCTGATAGCCAACAGGGCATATTTTTAGTTGCCATCAGAGGTGGGGACTCGAGTCACATGACTTGGACTCGAGTCAGACTCGAGTCATTAATATTAAGACTTTTGACCTGACTTGAAAAAATATTCAGAGACTTAGACTTGACTTGGACTTTTACACCAATAACTTGGGACTTGAATTGGACTTGAACCTGTTTACTTGCAAAGACTTGATTTTTTTACCCCAAATCTAAATTTTAAAACGCATATTAATATTTATAAAGTGCACCCCATTAATTTCATTTCCGTCCTTCTGACGCAGACCGGTCCTCTGCTTTTCCACACTCTGTACGTTGTGTGTGTGTGTATGTGTGTGTGCATGAGCTGCAGCACAACCAATCAAATGGGGGGGTCAGCGAACGTGAATTGTTACCGGGCGGGGTGTAAAATGGACACAAATTAAGTATTATATCGCGATCGATCGATCGCCAGTGGTTGGTGCCAGAGCGAACTAGTAACTCATTGAATCATAGATAAGGATCATAGGTAAATAACCTAGATTTTTTTTTTCGGCGTGAGAAATCTGGGGGGCCTTATAAGAAAAGGCTCTTCCCCCTACTGTTACCTTATTAATTTGTGGAACTAATAAAAGACCAGCACCTGTATTCTGTAAGATTCTGTTTGGTCATGTAGAGTTTTCTTTTCACCTACTGCTTGAGTCCACATCAGGTTCTTCCAAATGGACAGCAGAATCCTTTTCATATGTAAAAGGTAAAGACATTAAAGAGAATTCGATACAGGACACCAACATTTTTATTACTGAATCATGATTGATGCAATGACATTTTATATTTTTCACTCTTTATGAGTTTTGTCTGACTTGGTCTTTTTCATTTTTCCACCCATACCTTTTGAGCACAACTCGAACGGAACAGCAGAGGACAGAACAAGCATTAGAAGATGAAGGTAATCAAAGACACATTGAATACAACATGTGTACATAATAAATTGTCAGCATTAAACAGTAATTGGTGTGACACTACTGTGCAATATTCTGTAAGATTCTGTTTGGTCATGTAGAGTTTTCTTTTCACCTACTGCTTGAGTCCACATCAGGTTTTTCCAAATGGACAGCAGAATCCTTTCATATCTAAAAGGTAAAGACATTGAAGAGAGGTTGATACAGGACACCATTTTTATTACTGAATCATGATTGATGCAATGACTTTTTTATATTTTTCACTCTTTATGAGTTTTGGCTGACTTGGTCTTTTTCATTTTTCCACCTATACCTTTTGAGCACAACTCGAACAGAACAGCAGAAGACAGAACAAGCATTAGAAGATGAAGGTAATCAAAGACACAATGAATACAACATGTGTACATAATAAATTGTCTGCATTAAACAGTAATTGGTGTGACACTAGTGTGCAATATTCTCTAAGATTCTGTTTGGTCATGTAGAGTTTTCTTTTCACCTACTGCTTGAGTCCACATCAGGTTGTTCCAAATGGACAGCAGAATCCTTTTCATATCTAAAAGGTATAGACATTGAAGAGAGGTTGATACAGGACACCAACATTTTTATTACTGAATCATGATTGATGCAATGACATTTTATATTTTTCACTCTTTATGAGTTTTGGCTGACTTGGTCTTTTTCATTTTTCCACCCATACCTTTTGAGCACAACTCGAACGGAACAGCAGAGGACAGAACAAGCATTAGAAGATGAAGGTAATCAAAGACACATTGAATACAACATGTGTACATAATAAATTGTCTGCATTAAACAGTAATTGGTGTGACACTAGTGTGCAATATTCTGTAAGATTCTGTTTGGTCATGTAGAGTTTTCTTTTCACCTACTGCTTGAGTCCACATCAAGTTCTTCCAAATGGACAGCAGAATCCTTTTCATATCTAAAAGGTATAGACCAGAGGTGGGGACTCGAGTCACAACGTGAATTGTTACCGGGCGGGGTGTAAAATGGACACAAATTAAGTATTATATCGCGATCGATCGCCAGTGGTTGTTGCCGGAGCGAACTTGTAACTCATTGAATCATAGATAAGGATCAGAGGTAAATAAACTAGATTTTTTTTTTCGGCGTGAGAAATCTGGGGGGCCTTATAAGAAAAGGCTCTTCCCCCTACTGTTACCTCATTCATTTGTGGAACTAATAAAAGACCAGCACTCTGTGATCTTAGTGGACGTGGGGGTTCATAGTAGGAAATAAGTTCCTGGAGGTATTCAGGAGCAAGCCCGTGCAGTGCTTTATATGTTAATAATAGAATTTTAAAATCAATACGGGGGAAGAGCCTTTTCTTATAACGCCCCCCAGCTTTGGAACAACCTTCCAAATTGCATACGGGACTCTGACACAGTCAAAATCTTTAAGTCTAGGTTGAAAACCCACCTATTTGGTTTAGCGTTTGATAATTAATATCCCCCCTTAGATAAATGTACAGATCCAGGGGTTTATAGACGAAGGGTTTTATGGTAGACTGGGGCGCTGGTGCTGTCGTCCTGTCACTGCTCGTGGTCACTCAAGTTTGTTGACAGGGCAGTGGATGGATGCCATTGTCTCAGAATGCCCCCAAGCCTATGTTACCTTCTGGTTCTGCCTTTTTAGCTAGGCTGTAATAGTTTAACTTAATGCCGGAGTTGCTGCCACACTCCTGAAATGTGTTTAATTTTATCTGTCCTGTATATGTCCTCATACAGAGCTAATTTTCCCTGTTTTATTTTCTCCACATGGCTGCCCGCCTGCTCGAGGAAAAATGAGATGAGGAGAGACAAGCGATCCATCCAGTGCCAGCCACCTACTGCCTGACCGGATGAGCCTACACCATGATGGACATTACTACATCTTTTCCTTTTCTTTATTTCTTTCTGTTTAAATTGTTGTTGTTGTCATGGTGACCGGTGTCGGCCAGAGGAGGAAGGGTTCCCCTCCTGAGTCTTGGTTCCTCTCAAGGTTTCTTCCTCATGCAAAAAACTAGGGAGTTTTTCCTTGCCACTGTCGCCCTTGGCTTGCTCACTGGGGGCTAGGACTCGGCACTTGTAAAGCTGCTTTGTGACAACAACTGTTGTAAAAAGCGCTATATAAATAAAATTTGATTGATTGATTGAAATCGGATGTGTGGCGTGAGAGCGTGACAGTCAAATGCGTGTGTCTCACGCTCAATGCGTGAGAGGTGGCAACCCGGGGTTCTGTATCTGAACTCAGCGAAGAGAGCCTCTCTCTGTCACCATCATATCCAGTTCTATCTCAGCATGGATTGTGTATTTGAAGACATCTACGTCGAGAAAAAAAAATATTGACAAAAGTGGAGCGAGTTTTCAGCTATGGGGACATCATTCTACGGCCTCATCGTGCACAAATGACATACAGACTTTTGGCCAGTTTGGTCTTTTGCAAATGCAATGCAGAATAGTTTACTGAAATGTCTAAAGTTGCATTCCTGATTCCTGTTCATTGTTCAGTTCTTATATTTGTTTGTCTTGTGTCACTCACATATGGACACACATGTTCTCCAAGAAACCAGATAAGAGAAGAGAGGGAAAAATGCTGTTATGGTTCTTTGTATTGTACTGTGAAAATATCAGCACTTTTTATTTGAACATGGAGTTCTACTTATGACTTTTTCACAGAATATTTATTTCTGGAAAATTGTAGTTTAAAGTATGAATATTTTTGCAGCTAATTTTAACAAATTGAACTGTGCAATAAAGAGGTGTAATTTAAATTTGTTTTATACTTTGTGTTTTCAGTTGCACATGTTTTATCAAGATTTGAGGAGAATACAGATTTAAAAAAGAACACATGTCTATTATTTACATTTAAAATATACCTGCAACATTGGTTAAAAAAAAAAAGACTCGAAAGGACTTGAAATTCCAAGTTTCAGACTTGGGACTTGACTTGACTGTTGCCTGTCTTGACTCGAGACTTGACTTGACTTGACTGTCTTTGCTTGAGACTTGACTCGGGACTTGAGGATAAAGACTTGGACTTACTTGAGACTTGCAAAACACTGACTTGGTCCCACCTCTGAATTAATTCATATCCAATATACAGTCATGTCCTTCAGGTAACTTCTGTTTACCCTCCACTGACTGCAGGCCTTGTTGCATATATTTTGCAATTAGTAAATCAATATAGGCCTACAATGAAGACAGTAAAAGACCGTAAAGTAGGAGAAGGAGTTATAGGCTACTGAATGTTGTCATTACATGAATGCAGATGGGCATTTTTCACAGGTAATGGGGAACTTCCCGTTTCTTCTTTCACAAATGAATGTAATTTATGTTGCCTAACAAAACCTATACAACAGAAGACGTTCAGCTTAACACATAGATTTGCAAACTACCTTAATTATTTGTATGTGGTCGTCCTCACGTTATCTATCATTGATTTGGGCTAGTGCGACTAGTTTATCAGGTGACCAGTCGGCTAAAAATGCTTAGTAGTTTAGTGCTGTATGAGACATTTTACAACACAAGAAAATGATTTCACGTTGGGCTTAGAGGGCAAACGGTACGATTTGACTTGATGTGTATGTGACCTGGCTGGTGGGGACGGGAGAAGAAGTCTATCTGTGAGCGTGTGTGCTGTGCTGAAGACGCTTCCTTCCACTCGCTGAACTGAACTGCTGCAGCGCATCTGGTGTTAAAGGAAGAGAGAGGTCGGGTGTGTGAGGTGGTGGCTCATTTCAGGGCATTGTTTTTAATCGCTCAGGTTTTCAAAAGATCATTTCAAACCGACCTCAGTAAAATGATAATAATAAAAAAAAAAAACGAAGTTTCAAAAGGGCACTTTCGTTGATAAAGGGCAGAGTTGGTGGTGCTTTAGCACCACCTGATGTCTATGTGTGCACGCCACTGTTATATATACATATTATCATAACATGTATGTAAATTATCGAATGAATATCAAGTTCATTTCGGCATCATGGACAGTTAAATGACTTCATGAATTCAGTTAAATGATTTCGTTCATGTATATCAATATCAACATTGCACTGAATCCTATCGCATTATCAACGTGCCGAATTTGGAATGTTCCAGAAATCACAACAATTTTATAATTTTATATGCTTTACAAGGCAATAAAATGAGTTCATTGCTGTTGTGGTTAACTCATTTTGCTCGTAATCTGCCAGTTAAAATCCAAACAGTTTTTGTTAGCCTCAGATTTGGCACGAAATTATCACTTTAATTCTGATGCTAAATTAACGAGCTAATCAAACACGTTGAGATGAGTTTTAGACATAAAATCAGTCAAGCAGGTTCCAGCACAAAAGTCAGACAGGTGCGCTGTAAAAGGTTCGGTCACACTTTATCGCTCGGGCTGCGCTACAGCGTCTGTTCTCAGATGCGCTCCCACTACTGATCGGTAAGGGGGCTTTGACCTGCTCTGTTTCCGACCTGGTGGCCCGAAGCTCCCTCAGGGACACCATATCGACAGCGAGCTTAGTGCGGACAACCGATCAACACAGCGCGGTGCAGCCCAGAAGCCCCGAACTCACAAGCTCCTCCAAGCTCAGCCTCCAAGTAACGTGGATTACAGGTACGCGCCACTGCGCCCGGCGGCTTTTGGAGAGATCTGCTCAGCTCTTAATAAAGAGACTTAGCCGGTGCTGACATGTTTCCAGTGGCCTTATATATGAATAGTCTGTTTTAAAAACTACAAAAAGTGTGGATACAAAAGTGTGTTGGTCATGGGACTAATGTTTCAATCCAAATAAGCGCCTGGGGTTTATGGAATGAAAGTAATCATAAAATGAAGGTTAATTCAAGGTGGGTTCTTAAAACGCCTGATGAAATTAGTAATTTAATACGATAAATCGTTTCAAACTATAACTATAGGTGAAATAAAATGGAAAGAAAGCAAAAGTCCACTTTGTGCTTGAAACATAGGCTTCTTTGAGAGGTTTATCCGTTGGTGCGGTGTCACGGCATAATCGCAATGCGCATGCGCACGTTTCGAATATTTTATCTTTGTATATTATGAATTTTTGACCTTTGACATTGCCCGTTCTTGGCGTAATGGGTAGCGCACTGGTCAGTCACGCAGAACGACGAGAGTTCAAATCCGCCACCGGGTGTGTGACCCCATAACTTCAATAATGATATTGAGCGTGGAGGCCCTGGATCAGGGAGCCGAGAGGAAACGCGCTGCGCTAGGTTTCTTAATGACAGTGATGAGAATGACGGGCTCAGTTACAGGAGGATCACAAGGGCCAATAGATCAATACCCAGTGCCCACCTCACCGGTGCCTGATAGCCAACAGGGCACATTTTTAGTTGCCACTACCGGTTTTTTTTTTTTTTTTTTTTTTGTTCAATCTGAAAAATCGAACTATGCATTATTTATAATATATACGTAAAATATCCAATGAATATCAAGTTCATTTCAGCACCTTGGACAGTTAAATGACTTCATGACTTTATTTAAATGACTTCCTTCGTGTATATCAAAATCACCTTTCCACTATACAAAAGCTGTTCAGTCCATCTCATGACATTATGTCAATGCACAGAATTTGAAATGTGCCGGATATCCTGACGTCGTAATCGCAATGCGCATGCGCATATGTCGTGTATTTTAACTTTGTATATTATGAATTTTGATCCGTAAGCGGCCCTATGTTGGCCTAATGGGTAGGGCACTGGTCATTGAAGCACTTGGGTCAGCAAGACCCGGGTTCGAACCCCATGCTAGATTAAGTGTAACAAAAAAAGGTATACCAAAAAAACGAAAAAAGGACAAAAACAAAAAAAAACAAAAAAAAAAAAAAAAAAAAAAAAAAAAAGCCCAGTGCTGATCTGACCGGTGCCTGATAGCCAACAGGGCCTATTTTTAGTTGCCATGTATCAACGTTATTTTTTCTCCTCAATCTGAATATATATACATATTATCATAACATGTATGTAAATTATCGAATGAATATCAAGTTCATTTCGGCATCATGAACAGTTAAATGACTTCATGAATTCAGTTAAATGATTTCGTTCATGTATATCTTATAATTTTAGTTACATTTTAAAAATATAAACAAAAACCTTTGCGAAATATTTAATGATATTTTTATTGCTTTGCGCCCTACATCGCCGTTTGCCGCTTGTTTCCCGCTTGCAAACGCGCGGTTCAGTTTCAGCTCAAGCAGCAATGACAGACGCCTTCAAGCACTGGACATTTAAGAAGCGTTTGTTTTGTTTTCGTGTTGTCAATAAATGTGAACCATGTGCCACCATCGGCAACTATTTGTGATTATGCCAAGCCTTTGTGTAAATTTCGGAGTTTGGAGGTTTATTTCCGATCAGAAGGCAACCACTATTGAGGTTGTAAGCGAGCTAACAGCAAGGTATGCTGACCGTCACACTGTGGTTTCCACAGTTAGCTACCTGCTAGGCTAGCTACTACCATTCACTTGAATGTGTTTGTTCTTTAGCATGCTAGCTTGATTTACAGGCTAACCAAATTAGCTGTTTAAAGTCCTAAACAGGTATTCGCTGGAATCATACATGACTATTAGAGACAATGACAGACGGTATCAAATGAATATTTATTACTGTTTGGTGTTGGAAAAACGTTTGTCGATGTCTATGACACGACCTAGCCTACCCAATTGGTAGGCTATCATTGGACCTATCTTAGACCTACCGTTCGACAAGCAATACATTTGAATTAAATTTGTATGAAGTAATGAAATGCAGTTTGGTATCTAATCAAGTGCAACACGTGCAGATTGTATAGAATGCAGTTAGTTACAGCTAGTGTAAGTAAAGATGGTTAATAGATATGTGCAGAGTAGATAAATTACCTAGGGAAATGCATGTGTGTGTAATGTAGTTATGGCAGTACAATGCACAGGGCAAAGAAAAATAGCATGGCATAAATAAATGTGATAAATACAGATGGAATCATACAGATTATCCTATACCACTGTAGATAGGGCTATACAGATGTGAATTGAAGAGGAACACTGTACAGATTTTGTATGGATGGTAAGGTATGGATAGAGGGGAAGGAAAGAATGGTCTTTGGGAAGAGTTCAATAAGGTGACCGCTGTGGGAAAGAAGTGGTTTCTGAACCTGCTTGTGTTAGTCCGCAAACTGTGAAAATGGTAGAGCCTGGGGGAGGAGCAGAAAAGAGCATGGCCCGATGACAGTAGTCTGATCTTACATGCCTGGTGCAGGCATCTCTTCTTGTGGACCTCCTGTGATTGCCTGTCAGCAATTCTCTCTCAGCTTAGTACTCTTTTAAGGTTCACACTGTCAGTTCTCAAAAATTAAATGTTGATCATGCGTCAATACTCATTTAAACCTTAAAGTAATCAAAATGTAATCCAAAAGTAATTAGTTACATTACTTTTCAAAAGTAATCAGAAAAGTTACACTACAATTACATTTTAAACAAGGTAACTTGTAACTGTAACGGATTACTTTTTAAAAGTAACTTACCCAACACTGCTGATAGCCAACAGGGCATATTTTTAGTTGCCATCAGAGGTGGGGACTCGAGTCACATGACTTGGACTCGAGTCAGACTCGAGTCATTAATATTAAGACTTTTGACCTGACTTGAAAAAATATTCAGAGACTTAGACTTGACTTGGACTTTTACACCAATAACTTGGGACTTGAATTGGACTTGAACCTGTTTACTTGCAAAGACTTGATTTTTTTACCCCAAATCTAAATTTTAAAACGCATATTAATATTTATAAAGTGCACCCCATTAATTTCATTTCCGTCCTTCTGACGCAGACCGGTCCTCTGCTTTTCCACACTCTGTACGTTGTGTGTGTGTGTATGTGTGTGTGCATGAGCTGCAGCACAACCAATCAAATGGGGGGGTCAGCGAACGTGAATTGTTACCGGGCGGGGTGTAAAATGGACACAAATTAAGTATTATATCGCGATCGATCGATCGCCAGTGGTTGGTGCCAGAGCGAACTAGTAACTCATTGAATCATAGATAAGGATCAGAGGTAAATAAACTAGATTTTTTTTTTCGGCGTGAGAAATCTGGGGGGCCTTATAAGAAAAGGCTCTTCCCCCTACTGTTACCTTATTAATTTGTGGAACTAATAAAAGACCAGCACCTGTATTCTGTAAGATTCTGTTTGGTCATGTAGAGTTTTCTTTTCACCTACTGCTTGAGTCCACATCAGGTTCTTCCAAATGGACAGCAGAATCCTTTTCATATGTAAAAGGTAAAGACATTAAAGAGAATTCGATACAGGACACCAACATTTTTATTACTGAATCATGATTGATGCAATGACATTTTATATTTTTCACTCTTTATGAGTTTTGTCTGACTTGGTCTTTTTCATTTTTCCACCCATACCTTTTGAGCACAACTCGAACGGAACAGCAGAGGACAGAACAAGCATTAGAAGATGAAGGTAATCAAAGACACATTGAATACAACATGTGTACATAATAAATTGTCAGCATTAAACAGTAATTGGTGTGACACTACTGTGCAATATTCTGTAAGATTCTGTTTGGTCATGTAGAGTTTTCTTTTCACCTACTGCTTGAGTCCACATCAGGTTTTTCCAAATGGACAGCAGAATCCTTTCATATCTAAAAGGTAAAGACATTGAAGAGAGGTTGATACAGGACACCATTTTTATTACTGAATCATGATTGATGCAATGACTTTTTTATATTTTTCACTCTTTATGAGTTTTGGCTGACTTGGTCTTTTTCATTTTTCCACCTATACCTTTTGAGCACAACTCGAACAGAACAGCAGAAGACAGAACAAGCATTAGAAGATGAAGGTAATCAAAGACACAATGAATACAACATGTGTACATAATAAATTGTCTGCATTAAACAGTAATTGGTGTGACACTAGTGTGCAATATTCTCTAAGATTCTGTTTGGTCATGTAGAGTTTTCTTTTCACCTACTGCTTGAGTCCACATCAGGTTGTTCCAAATGGACAGCAGAATCCTTTTCATATCTAAAAGGTATAGACATTGAAGAGAGGTTGATACAGGACACCAACATTTTTATTACTGAATCATGATTGATGCAATGACATTTTATATTTTTCACTCTTTATGAGTTTTGGCTGACTTGGTCTTTTTCATTTTTCCACCCATACCTTTTGAGCACAACTCGAACGGAACAGCAGAGGACAGAACAAGCATTAGAAGATGAAGGTAATCAAAGACACATTGAATACAACATGTGTACATAATAAATTGTCTGCATTAAACAGTAATTGGTGTGACACTAGTGTGCAATATTCTGTAAGATTCTGTTTGGTCATGTAGAGTTTTCTTTTCACCTACTGCTTGAGTCCACATCAAGTTCTTCCAAATGGACAGCAGAATCCTTTTCATATCTAAAAGGTATAGACCAGAGGTGGGGACTCGAGTCACAACGTGAATTGTTACCGGGCGGGGTGTAAAATGGACACAAATTAAGTATTATATCGCGATCGATCGCCAGTGGTTGTTGCCGGAGCGAACTTGTAACTCATTGAATCATAGATAAGGATCAGAGGTAAATAAACTAGATTTTTTTTTTCGGCGTGAGAAATCTGGGGGGCCTTATAAGAAAAGGCTCTTCCCCCTACTGTTACCTCATTCATTTGTGGAACTAATAAAAGACCAGCACTCTGTGATCTTAGTGGACGTGGGGGTTCATAGTAGGAAATAAGTTCCTGGAGGTATTCAGGAGCAAGCCCGTGCAGTGCTTTATATGTTAATAATAGAATTTTAAAATCAATACGGGGGAAGAGCCTTTTCTTATAACGCCCCCCAGCTTTGGAACAACCTTCCAAATTGCATACGGGACTCTGACACAGTCAAAATCTTTAAGTCTAGGTTGAAAACCCACCTATTTGGTTTAGCGTTTGATAATTAATATCCCCCCTTAGATAAACGTACAGATCCAGGGGTTTATAGACGAAGGGTTTTATGGTAGACTGGGGCGCTGGTGCTGTCGTCCTGTCACTGCTCGTGGTCACTCAAGTTTGTTGACAGGGCAGTGGATGGATGCCATTGTCTCAGAATGCCCCCAAGCCTATGTTACCTTCTGGTTCTGCCTTTTTAGCTAGGCTGTAATAGTTTAACTTAATGCCGGAGTTGCTGCCACACTCCTGAAATGTGTTTAATTTTATCTGTCCTGTATATGTCCTCATACAGAGCTAATTTTCCCTGTTTTATTTTCTCCACATGGCTGCCCGCCTGCTCGAGGAAAAATGAGATGAGG
Organism: Brachyhypopomus gauderio; assembly: GCF_052324685.1. NCBI lineage: Eukaryota > Metazoa > Chordata > Actinopteri > Gymnotiformes > Hypopomidae > Brachyhypopomus > Brachyhypopomus gauderio. The sequence continues at coordinate 173,832 of NW_027506964.1, read as the reverse complement.
AGAGACAAGCGATCCATCCAGTGCCAGCCACCTACTGCCTGACCGGATGAGCCTACACCATGATGGACATTACTACATCTTTTCCTTTTCTTTATTTCTTTCTGTTTAAATTGTTGTTGTTGTCATGGTGACCGGTGTCGGCCAGAGGAGGAAGGGTTCCCCTCCTGAGTCTTGGTTCCTCTCAAGGTTTCTTCCTCATGCAAAAAACTAGGGAGTTTTTCCTTGCCACTGTCGCCCTTGGCTTGCTCACTGGGGGCTAGGACTCGGCACTTGTAAAGCTGCTTTGTGACAACAACTGTTGTAAAAAGCGCTATATAAATAAAATTTGATTGATTGATTGAAATCGGATGTGTGGCGTGAGAGCGTGTGAAGACAGTCAAATGCGTGTGTCTCACGCTCAATGCGTGAGAGGTGGCAACCCGGGGTTCTGTATCTGAACTCAGGGAAGAGAGCCTCTCTCTGTCACCATCATATCCAGTTCTATCTCAGCATGGATTGTGTATTTGAAGACATCTACGTCGAGAAAAAAAAATATTGACAAAAGTGGAGCGAGTTTTCAGCTATGGGGACATCATTCTACGGCCTCATCGTGCACAAATGACATACAGACTTTTGGCCAGTTTGGTCTTTTGCAAATGCAATGCAGAATAGTTTACTGAAATGTCTAAAGTTGCATTCCTGATTCCTGTTCATTGTTCAGTTCTTATATTTGTTTGTCTTGTGTCACTCACATATGGACACACATGTTCTCCAAGAAACCAGATAAGAGAAGAGAGGGAAAAATGCTGTTATGGTTCTTTGTATTGTACTGTGAAAATATCAGCACTTTTTATTTGAACATGGAGTTCTACTTATGACTTTTTCACAGAATATTTATTTCTGGAAAATTGTAGTTTAAAGTATGAATATTTTTGCAGCTAATTTTAACAAATTGAACTGTGCAATAAAGAGGTGTAATTTAAATTTGTTTTATACTTCGTGTTTTCAGTTGCACATGTTTTATCAAGATTTGAGGAGAATACAGATTTAAAAAAGAACACATGTCTATTATTTACATTTAAAATATACCTGCAACATTGGTTAAAAAAAAAAAAGACTCGAAAGGACTTGAAATTCCAAGTTTCAGACTTGGGACTTGACTTGACTGTTGCCTGTCTTGACTCGAAACTTGACTTGACTTGACTGTCTTTGCTTGAGACTTGACTCGGGACTTGAGGATAAAGACTTGGACTTACTTTAGACTTGCAAAACACTGACTTGGTCCCACCTCTGAATTAATTCATATCCAATATACAGTCATGTCCTTCAGGTAACTTCTGTTTACCCTCCACTGACTGCAGGCCTTGTTGCATATATTTTGCAATTAGTAAATCAATATAGGCCTACAATGAAGACAGTAAAAGACCGTAAAGTAGGAGAAGGAGTTATAGGCTACTGAATGTTGTCATTACATGAATGCAGATGGGCATTTTTCACAGGTAATGGGGAACTTCCCGTTTCTTCTTTCACAAATGAATGTAATTTATGTTGCCTAACAAAACCTATACAACAGAAGACGTTCAGCTTAACACATAGATTTGCAAACTACCTTAATTTGTATGTGGTCGTCCTCACGTTATCTATCATTGATTTGGGCTAGTGCGACTAGTTTATCAGGTGACCAGTCGGCTAAAAATGCTTAGTAGTTTAGTGCTGTATGAGACATTTTACAACACAAGAAAATGATTTCACGTTGGGCTTAGAGGGCAAACGGTACGATTTGACTTGATGTGTATGTGACCTGGCTGGTGGGGACGGGAGAAGAAGTCTATCTGTGAGCGTGTGTGCTGTGCTGAAGACGCTTCCTTCCACTCGCTGAACTGAACTGCTGCAGCGCATCTGGTGTTAAAGGAAGAGAGAGGTCGGGTGTGTGAGGTGGTGGCTCATTTCAGGGCATTGTTTTTAATCGCTCAGGTTTTCAAAAGATCATTTCAAACCGACCTCAGTAAAATGATAATAATAAAAAAAAAAAACGAAGTTTCAAAAGGGCACTTTCGTTGATAAAGGGCAGAGTTGGTGGTGCTTTAGCACCACCTGATGTCTATGTGTGCACGCCACTGTTATATATACATATTATCATAACATGTATGTAAATTATCGAATGAATATCAAGTTCATTTCGGCATCATGGACAGTTAAATGACTTCATGAATTCAGTTAAATGATTTCGTTCATGTATATCAATATCAACATTGCACTGAATCCTATCGCATTATCAACGTGCCGAATTTGGAATGTTCCAGAAATCACAACAATTTTATAATTTTATATGCTTTACAAGGCAATAAAATGAGTTCATTGCTGTTGTGGTTAACTCATTTTGCTCGTAATCTGCCAGTTAAAATCCAAACAGTTTTTGTTAGCCTCAGATTTGGCACGAAATTATCACTTTAATTCTGATGCTAAATTAACGAGCTAATCAAACACGTTGAGATGAGTTTTAGACATAAAATCAGTCAAGCAGGTTCCAGCACAAAAGTCAGACAGGTGCGCTGTAAAAGGTTCGGTCACACTTTATCGCTCGGGCTGCGCTACAGCGTCTGTTCTCAGATGCGCTCCCACTACTGATCGGTAAGGGGGCTTTGACCTGCTCTGTTTCCGACCTGGTGGCCCGAAGCTCCCTCAGGGACACCATATCGACAGCGAGCTTAGTGCGGACAACCGATCAACACAGCGCGGTGCAGCCCAGAAGCCCCGAACTCACAAGCTCCTCCAAGCTCAGCCTCCAAGTAACGTGGATTACAGGTACGCGCCACTGCGCCCGGCGGCTTTTGGAGAGATCTGCTCAGCTCTTAATAAAGAGACTTAGCCGGTGCTGACATGTTTCCAGTGGCCTTATATATGAATAGTCTGTTTTAAAAACTACAAAAAGTGTGGATACAAAAGTGTGTTGGTCATGGGACTAATGTTTCAATCCAAATAAGCGCCTGGGGTTTATGGAATGAAAGTAATCATAAAATGAAGGTTAATTCAAGGTGGGTTCTTAAAACGCCTGATGAAATTAGTAATTTAATACGATAAATCGTTTCAAACTATAACTATAGGTGAAATAAAATGGAAAGAAAGCAAAAGTCCACTTTGTGCTTGAAACATAGGCTTCTTTGAGAGGTTTATCCGTTGGTGCGGTGTCACGGCATAATCGCAATGCGCATGCGCACGTTTCGAATATTTTATCTTTGTATATTATGAATTTTTGACCTTTGACATTGCCCGTTCTTGGCGTAATGGGTAGCGCACTGGTCAGTCACGCAGAACGACGAGAGTTCAAATCCGCCACCGGGTGTGTGACCCCATAACTTCAATAATGATATTGAGCGTGGAGGCCCTGGATCAGGGAGCCGAGAGGAAACGCGCTGCGCTAGGTTTCTTAATGACAGTGATGAGAATGACGGGCTCAGTTACAGGAGGATCACAAGGGCCAATAGATCAATACCCAGTGCCCACCTCACCGGTGCCTGATAGCCAACAGGGCACATTTTTAGTTGCCACTACCGGTTTTTTTTTTTTTTTTTTTTGTTCAATCTGAAAAATCGAACTATGCATTATTTATAATATATACGTAAAATATCCAATGAATATCAAGTTCATTTCAGCACCTTGGACAGTTAAATGACTTCATGACTTTATTTAAATGACTTCCTTCGTGTATATCAAAATCACCTTTCCACTATACAAAAGCTGTTCAGTCCATCTCATGACATTATGTCAATGCACAGAATTTGAAATGTGCCGGATATCCTGACGTCGTAATCGCAATGCGCATGCGCATATGTCGTGTATTTTAACTTTGTATATTATGAATTTTGATCCGTAAGCGGCCCTATGTTGGCCTAATGGGTAGGGCACTGGTCATTGAAGCACTTGGGTCAGCAAGACCCGGGTTCGAACCCCACGCTAGATTAAGTGTAACAAAAAAAGGTATACCAAAAAAACGAAAAAAAGACAAAAACAAAAAAAAACAAAAAAAAAAAAAAGCCCAGTGCTGATCTGACCGGTGCCTGATAGCCAACAGGGCCTATTTTTAGTTGCCATGTATCAACGTTATTTTTTCTCCTCAATCTGAATATATATACATATTATCATAACATGTATGTAAATTATCGAATGAATATCAAGTTCATTTCGGCATCATGAACAGTTAAATGACTTCATGAATTCAGTTAAATGATTTCGTTCATGTATATCTTATAATTTTAGTTACATTTTAAAAATATAAACAAAAACCTTTGCGAAATATTTAATGATATTTTTATTGCTTTGCGCCCTACATCGCCGTTTGCCGCTTGTTTCCCGCTTGCAAACGCGCGGTTCAGTTTCAGCTCAAGCAGCAATGACAGACGCCTTCAAGCACTGGACATTTAAGAAGCGTTTGTTTTGTTTTCGTGTTGTCAATAAATGTGAACCATGTGCCACCATCGGCAACTATTTGTGATTATGCCAAGCCTTTGTGTAAATTTCGGAGTTTGGAGGTTTATTTCCGATCAGAAGGCAACCACTATTGAGGTTGTAAGCGAGCTAACAGCAAGGTATGCTGACCGTCACACTGTGGTTTCCACAGTTAGCTACCTGCTAGGCTAGCTACTACCATTCACTTGAATGTGTTTGTTCTTTAGCATGCTAGCTTGATTTACAGGCTAACCAAATTAGCTGTTTAAAGTCCTAAACAGGTATTCGCTGGAATCATACATGACTATTAGAGACAATGACAGACGGTATCAAATGAATATTTATTACTGTTTGGTGTTGGAAAAACGTTTGTCGATGTCTATGACACGACCTAGCCTACCCAATTGGTAGGCTATCATTGGACCTATCTTAGACCTACCGTTCGACAAGCAATACATTTGAATTAAATTTGTATGAAGTAATGAAATGCAGTTTGGTATCTAATCAAGTGCAACACGTGCAGATTGTATAGAATGCAGTATTTAGAGATACAATGCAGTTAGTTACAGCTAGTGTAAGTAAAGATGGTTAATAGATATGTGCAGAGTAGATAAATTACCTAGGGAAATGCATGTGTGTGTAATGTAGTTATGGCAGTACAATGCACAGGGCAAAGAAAAATAGCATGGCATAAATAAATGTGATAAATACAGATGGAATCATACAGATTATCCTATACCACTGTAGATAGGGCTATACAGATGTGAATTGAAGAGGAACACTGTACAGATTTTGTATGGATGGTAAGGTATGGATAGAGGGGAAGGAAAGAATGGTCTTTGGGAAGAGTTCAATAAGGTGACCGCTGTGGGAAAGAAGTGGTTTCTGAACCTGCTTGTGTTAGTCCGCAAACTGTGAAAATGGTAGAGCCTGGGGGAGGAGCAGAAAAGAGCATGGCCCGATGACAGTAGTCTGATCTTACATGCCTGGTGCAGGCATCTCTTCTTGTGGACCTCCTGTGATTGCCTGTCAGCAATTCTCTCTCAGCTTAGTACTCTTTTAAGGTTCACACTGTCAGTTCTCAAAAATTAAATGTTGATCATGCGTCAATACTCATTTAAACCTTAAAGTAATCAAAATGTAATCCAAAAGTAATTAGTTACATTACTTTTCAAAAGTAATCAGAAAAGTTACACTACAATTACATTTTAAACAAGGTAACTTGTAACTGTAACGGATTACTTTTTAAAAGTAACTTACCCAACACTGCTGATAGCCAACAGGGCATATTTTTAGTTGCCATCAGAGGTGGGGACTCGAGTCACATGACTTGGACTCGAGTCAGACTCGAGTCATTAATATTAAGACTTTTGACCTGACTTGAAAAAATATTCAGAGACTTAGACTTGACTTGGACTTTTACACCAATAACTTGGGACTTGAATTGGACTTGAACCTGTTTACTTGCAAAGACTTGATTTTTTTACCCCAAATCTAAATTTTAAAACGCATATTAATATTTATAAAGTGCACCCCATTAATTTCATTTCCGTCCTTCTGACGCAGACCGGTCCTCTGCTTTTCCACACTCTGTACGTTGTGTGTGTGTGTATGTGTGTGTGCATGAGCTGCAGCACAACCAATCAAATGGGGGGGTCAGCGAACGTGAATTGTTACCGGGCGGGGTGTAAAATGGACACAAATTAAGTATTATATCGCGATCGATCGATCGCCAGTGGTTGGTGCCAGAGCGAACTAGTAACTCATTGAATCATAGATAAGGATCAGAGGTAAATAAACTAGATTTTTTTTTTCGGCGTGAGAAATCTGGGGGGCCTTATAAGAAAAGGCTCTTCCCCCTACTGTTACCTTATTAATTTGTGGAACTAATAAAAGACCAGCACCTGTATTCTGTAAGATTCTGTTTGGTCATGTAGAGTTTTCTTTTCACCTACTGCTTGAGTCCACATCAGGTTCTTCCAAATGGACAGCAGAATCCTTTTCATATGTAAAAGGTAAAGACATTAAAGAGAATTCGATACAGGACACCAACATTTTTATTACTGAATCATGATTGATGCAATGACATTTTATATTTTTCACTCTTTATGAGTTTTGTCTGACTTGGTCTTTTTCATTTTTCCACCCATACCTTTTGAGCACAACTCGAACGGAACAGCAGAGGACAGAACAAGCATTAGAAGATGAAGGTAATCAAAGACACATTGAATACAACATGTGTACATAATAAATTGTCAGCATTAAACAGTAATTGGTGTGACACTACTGTGCAATATTCTGTAAGATTCTGTTTGGTCATGTAGAGTTTTCTTTTCACCTACTGCTTGAGTCCACATCAGGTTTTTCCAAATGGACAGCAGAATCCTTTCATATCTAAAAGGTAAAGACATTGAAGAGAGGTTGATACAGGACACCAACATTTTTATTACTGAATCATGATTGATGCAATGACTTTTTTATATTTTTCACTCTTTATGAGTTTTGGCTGACTTGGTCTTTTTCATTTTTCCACCTATACCTTTTGAGCACAACTCGAACAGAACAGCAGAAGACAGAACAAGCATTAGAAGATGAAGGTAATCAAAGACACATTGAATACAACATGTGTACATAATAAATTGTCAGCATTAAACAGTAATTGGTGTGACACTAGTGTGCAATATTCTGTAAGATTCTGTTTGGTCATGTAGAGTTTTCTTTTCACCTACTGTTTAAGTCCACATCAGGTTCTTCCAAATGGACAGCAGAATCTTTTTCATATCTAAAAGGTATAGACATTGAAGAGAGTGTCATGCAGGACACCAATATTTTCATTACTGAATCATGATTTATGCAATGACATTTTATATTTTTCACTCTTTATGAGTTTTGGCTGACTTGGTCTTTTTCATTTTTCCACCCATACCTTTTGAGCACAACTCGAACGGAACAGCAGAGGACAGAACAAGCATTAGAAGATGAAGGTAATCAAAGACACATTGAATACAACATGTGTACATAATAAATTGTCTGCATTAAACAGTAATTGGTGTGACACTAGTGTGCAATATTCTGTAAGATTCTGTTTGGTCATGTAGAGTTTTCTTTTCACCTACTGCTTGAGTCCACATCAAGTTCTTCCAAATGGACAGCAGAATCCTTTTCATATCTAAAAGGCGGGGTGTAAAATGGACACAAATTAAGTATTATATCGCGATCGATCGCCAGTGGTTGTTGCCGGAGCGAACTTGTAACTCATTGAATCATAGATAAGGATCAGAGGTAAATAAACTAGATTTTTTTTTTCGGCGTGAGAAATCTGGGGGGCCTTATAAGAAAAGGCTCTTCCCCCTACTGTTACCTCATTCATTTGTGGAACTAATAAAAGACCAGCACTCTGTGATCTTAGTGGACGTGGGGGTTCATAGTAGGAAATAAGTTCCTGGAGGTATTCAGGAGCAAGCCCGTGCAGTGCTTTATATGTTAATAATAGAATTTTAAAATCAATACGGGGGAAGAGCCTTTTCTTATAACGCCCCCCAGCTTTGGAACAACCTTCCAAATTGCATACGGGACTCTGACACAGTCAAAATCTTTAAGTCTAGGTTGAAAACCCACCTATTTGGTTTAGCGTTTGATAATTAATATCCCCCCTTAGATAAATGTACAGATCCAGGGGTTTATAGACGAAGGGTTTTATGGTAGACTGGGGCGCTGGTGCTGTCGTCCTGTCACTGCTCGTGGTCACTCAAGTTTGTTGACAGGGCAGTGGATGGATGCCATTGTCTCAGAATGCCCCCAAGCCTATGTTACCTTCTGGTTCTGCCTTTTTAGCTAGGCTGTAATAGTTTAACTTAATGCCGGAGTTGCTGCCACACTCCTGAAATGTGTTTAATTTTATCTGTCCTGTATATGTCCTCATACAGAGCTAATTTTCCCTGTTTTATTTTCTCCACATGGCTGCCCGCCTGCTCGAGGAAAAATGAGATGAGGAGAGACAAGCGATCCATCCAGTGCCAGCCACCTACTGCCTGACCGGATGAGCCTACACCATGATGGACATTACTACATCTTTTCCTTTTCTTTATTTCTTTCTGTTTAAATTGTTGTTGTTGTCATGGTGACCGGTGTCGGCCAGAGGAGGAAGGGTTCCCCTCCTGAGTCTTGGTTCCTCTCAAGGTTTCTTCCTCATGCAAAAAACTAGGGAGTTTTTCCTTGCCACTGTCGCCCTTGGCTTGCTCACTGGGGGCTAGGACTCGGCACTTGTAAAGCTGCTTTGTGACAACAACTGTTGTAAAAAGCGCTATATAAATAAAATTTGATTGATTGATTGAAATCGGATGTGTGGCGTGAGAGCGTGTGAAGACAGTCAAATGCGTGTGTCTCACGCTCAATGCGTGAGAGGTGGCAACCCGGGGTTCTGTATCTGAACTCAGGGAAGAGAGCCTCTCTCTGTCACCATCATATCCAGTTCTATCTCAGCATGGATTGTGTATTTGAAGACATCTACGTCGAGAAAAAAAAATATTGACAAAAGTGGAGCGAGTTTTCAGCTATGGGGACATCATTCTACGGCCTCATCGTGCACAAATGACATACAGACTTTTGGCCAGTTTGGTCTTTTGCAAATGCAATGCAGAATAGTTTACTGAAATGTCTAAAGTTGCATTCCTGATTCCTGTTCATTGTTCAGTTCTTATATTTGTTTGTCTTGTGTCACTCACATATGGACACACATGTTCTCCAAGAAACCAGATAAGAGAAGAGAGGGAAAAATGCTGTTATGGTTCTTTGTATTGTACTGTGAAAATATCAGCACTTTTTATTTGAACATGGAGTTCTACTTATGACTTTTTCACAGAATATTTATTTCTGGAAAATTGTAGTTTAAAGTATGAATATTTTTGCAGCTAATTTTAACAAATTGAACTGTGCAATAAAGAGGTGTAATTTAAATTTGTTTTATACTTTGTGTTTTCAGTTGCACATGTTTTATCAAGATTTGAGGAGAATACAGATTTAAAAAAGAACACATGTCTATTATTTACATTTAAAATATACCTGCAACATTGGTTAAAAAAAAAAGACTCGAAAGGACTTGAAATTCCAAGTTTCAGACTTGGGACTTGACTTGACTGTTGCCTGTCTTGACTCGAGACTTGACTTGACTTGACTGTCTTTGCTTGAGACTTGACTCGGGACTTGAGGATAAAGACTTGGACTTACTTGAGACTTGCAAAACACTGACTTGGTCCCACCTCATATCCAATATACAGTCATGTCCTTCAGGTAACTTCTGTTTACCCTCCACTGACTGCAGGCCTTGTTGCATATATTTTGCAATTAGTAAATCAATATAGGCCTACAATTAAGACAGTAAAAGACCGTAAAGTAGGAGAAGGAGTTATAGGCTACTGAATGTTGTCATTACATGAATGCAGATGGGCATTTTTCACAGGTAATGGGGAACTTCCCGTTTCTTCTTTCACAAATGAATGTAATTTATGTTGCCTAACAAAACCTATACAACAGAAGACGTTCAGCTTAACACATAGATTTGCAAACTCTACCTTAATTATTTGTATGTGGTCGTCCTCACGTTATCTATCATTGATTTGGGCTAGTGCGACTAGTTTATCAGGTGACCAGTCGGCTAAAAATGCTTAGTAGTTTAGTGCTGTATGAGACATTTTACAACACAAGAAAATGATTTCACGTTGGGCTTAGAGGGCAAACGGTACGATTTGACTTGATGTGTATGTGACCTGGCTGGTGGGGACGGGAGAAGAAGTCTATCTGTGAGCGTGTGTGCTGTGCTGAAGACGCTTCCTTCCACTCGCTGAACTGAACTGCTGCAGCGCATCTGGTGTTAAAGGAAGAGAGAGGTCGGGTGTGTGAGGTGGTGGCTCATTTCAGGGCATTGTTTTTAATCGCTCAGGCTTTCAAAAGATCATTTCAAGCCGACCTCAGTAAAATGATAATAATAATAATAAAAAAAAACGAAGTTTCAAAAGGGCACTTTCGTTGATAAAGGGCAGAGTTGGTGGTGCTTTAGCACCACCTGATGTCTATGTGTGCACGCCACTGTTATATATACATATTATCATAACGTGTATGTAAATTATCGAATGAATATCAAGTTCATTTCGGCATCATGGACAGTTAAATGACTTCATGAATTCAGTTAAATGATTTCGTTCATGTATATCAATATCAACATTGCACTGAATCCTATCGCATTATCAACGTGCCGAATTTGGAATGTTCCAGAAATCACAACAATTTTATAATTTTATATGCTTTACAAGGCAATAAAATGAGTTCATTGCTGTTGTGGTTAACTCATTTTGCTCGTAATCTGCCAGTTAAAATCCAAACAGTTTTTGTTAGCCTCAGATTTGGCACGAAATTATCACTTTAATTCTGATGCTAAATTAACGAGCTAATCAAACACGTTGAGATGAGTTTTAGACATAAAATCAGTCAAGCAGGTTCCAGCACAAAAGTCAGACAGGTGCGCTGTAAAAGGTTCGGTCACACTTTATCGCTCGGGCTGCGCTACAGCGTCTGTTCTCAGATGCGCTCCCACTACTGATCGGTAAGGGGGCTTTGACCTGCTCTGTTTCCGACCTGGTGGCCCGAAGCTCCCTCAGGGACACCATATCGACAGCGAGCTTAGTGCGGACAACCGATCAACACAGCGCGGTGCAGCCCAGAAGCCCCGAACTCACAAGCTCCTCCAAGCTCAGCCTCCAAGTAACGTGGATTACAGGTACGCGCCACTGCGCCCGGCGGCTTTTGGAGAGATCTGCTCAGCTCTTAATAAAGAGACTTAGCCGGTGCTGACATGTTTCCAGTGGCCTTATATATGAATAGTCTGTTTTAAAAACTACAAAAAGTGTGGATACAAAAGTGTGTTGGTCATGGGACTAATGTTTCAATCCAAATAAGCGCCTGGGGTTTATGGAATGAAAGTAATCATAAAATGAAGGTTAATTCAAGGTGGGTTCTTAAAACGCCTGATGAAATTAGTAATTTAATACGATAAATCGTTTCAAACTATAACTATAGGTGAAATAAAATGGAAAGAAAGCAAAAGTCCACTTTGTGCTTGAAACATAGGCTTCTTTGAGAGGTTTATCCGTTGGTGCGGTGTCACGGCATAATCGCAATGCGCATGCGCACGTTTCGAATATTTTATCTTTGTATATTATGAATTTTTGACCTTTGACATTGCCCGTTCTTGGCGTAATGGGTAGCGCACTGGTCAGTCACGCAGAACGACGAGAGTTCAAATCCGCCACCGGGTGTGTGACCCCATAACTTCAATAATGATATTGAGCGTGGAGGCCCTGGATCAGGGAGCCGAGAGGAAACGCGCTGCGCTAGGTTTCTTAATGACAGTGATGAGAATGACGGGCTCAGTTACAGGAGGATCACAAGGGCCAATAGATCAATACCCAGTGCCCACCTCACCGGTGCCTGATAGCCAACAGGGCACATTTTTAGTTGCCACTACCGTTTTTTTTTTTTTTTTTTTTTGTTCAATCTGAAAAATCGAACTATGCATTATTTATAATATATACGTAAAATATCCAATGAATATCAAGTTCATTTCAGCACCTTGGACAGTTAAATGACTTCATGACTTTATTTAAATGACTTCCTTCGTGTATATCAAAATCACCTTTCCACTATACAAAAGCTGTTCAGTCCATCTCATGACATTATGTCAATGCACAGAATTTGAAATGTGCCGGATATCCTGACGTCGTAATCGCAATGCGCATGCGCATATGTCGTGTATTTTAACTTTGTATATTATGAATTTTGATCCGTAAGCGGCCCTATGTTGGCCTAATGGGTAGGGCACTGGTCATTGAAGCACTTGGGTCAGCAAGACCCGGGTTCGAACCCCACGCTAGATTAAGTGTAACAAAAAAAGGTATACCAAAAAAACGAAAAAAAGACAAAAACAAAAAAAAACAAAAAAAAAAAAAAAAAAAAAAAAAGCCCAGTGCTGATCTGACCGGTGCCTGATAGCCAACAGGGCCTATTTTTAGTTGCCATGTATCAACGTTATTTTTTCTCCTCAATCTGAATATATATACATATTATCATAACATGTATGTAAATTATCGAATGAATATCAAGTTCATTTCGGCATCATGAACAGTTAAATGACTTCATGAATTCAGTTAAATGATTTCGTTCATGTATATCTTATAATTTTAGTTACATTTTAAAAATATAAACAAAAACCTTTGCGAAATATTTAATGATATTTTTATTGCTTTGCGCCCTACATCGCCGTTTGCCGCTTGTTTCCCGCTTGCAAACGCGCGGTTCAGTTTCAGCTCAAGCAGCAATGACAGACGCCTTCAAGCACTGGACATTTAAGAAGCGTTTGTTTTGTTTTCGTGTTGTCAATAAATGTGAACCATGTGCCACCATCGGCAACTATTTGTGATTATGCCAAGCCTTTGTGTAAATTTCGGAGTTTGGAGGTTTATTTCCGATCAGAAGGCAACCACTATTGAGGTTGTAAGCGAGCTAACAGCAAGGTATGCTGACCGTCACACTGTGGTTTCCACAGTTAGCTACCTGCTAGGCTAGCTACTACCATTCACTTGAATGTGTTTGTTCTTTAGCATGCTAGCTTGATTTACAGGCTAACCAAATTAGCTGTTTAAAGTCCTAAACAGGTATTCGCTGGAATCATACATGACTATTAGAGACAATGACAGACGGTATCAAATGAATATTTATTACTGTTTGGTGTTGGAAAAACGTTTGTCGATGTCTATGACACGACCTAGCCTACCCAATTGGTAGGCTATCATTGGACCTATCTTAGACCTACCGTTCGACAAGCAATACATTTGAATTAAATTTGTATGAAGTAATGAAATGCAGTTTGGTATCTAATCAAGTGCAACACGTGCAGATTGTATAGAATGCAGTATTTAGAGATACAATGCAGTTAGTTACAGCTAGTGTAAGTAAAGATGGTTAATAGATATGTGCAGAGTAGATAAATTACCTAGGGAAATGCATGTGTGTGTAATGTAGTTATGGCAGTACAATGCACAGGGCAAAGAAAAATAGCATGGCATAAATAAATGTGATAAATACAGATGGAATCATACAGATTATCCTATACCACTGTAGATAGGGCTATACAGATGTGAATTGAAGAGGAACACTGTACAGATTTTGTATGGATGGTAAGGTATGGATAGAGGGGAAGGAAAGAATGGTCTTTGGGAAGAGTTCAATAAGGTGACCGCTGTGGGAAAGAAGTGGTTTCTGAACCTGCTTGTGTTAGTCCGCAAACTGTGAAAATGGTAGAGCCTGGGGGAGGAGCAGAAAAGAGCATGGCCCGATGACAGTAGTCTGATCTTACATGCCTGGTGCAGGCATCTCTTCTTGTGGACCTCCTGTGATTGCCTGTCAGCAATTCTCTCTCAGCTTAGTACTCTTTTAAGGTTCACACTGTCAGTTCTCAAAAATTAAATGTTGATCATGCGTCAATACTCATTTAAACCTTAAAGTAATCAAAATGTAATCCAAAAGTAATTAGTTACATTACTTTTCAAAAGTAATCAGAAAAGTTACACTACAATTACATTTTAAACAAGGTAACTTGTAACTGTAACGGATTACTTTTTAAAAGTAACTTACCCAACACTGCTGATAGCCAACAGGGCATATTTTTAGTTGCCATCAGAGGTGGGGACTCGAGTCACATGACTTGGACTCGAGTCAGACTCGAGTCATTAATATTAAGACTTTTGACCTGACTTGAAAAAATATTCAGAGACTTAGACTTGACTTGGACTTTTACACCAATAACTTGGGACTTGAATTGGACTTGAACCTGTTTACTTGCAAAGACTTGATTTTTTTACCCCAAATCTAAATTTTAAAACGCATATTAATATTTATAAAGTGCACCCCATTAATTTCATTTCCGTCCTTCTGACGCAGACCGGTCCTCTGCTTTTCCACACTCTGTACGTTGTGTGTGTGTGTATGTGTGTGTGCATGAGCTGCAGCACAACCAATCAAATGGGGGGGTCAGCGAACGTGAATTGTTACCGGGCGGGGTGTAAAATGGACACAAATTAAGTATTATATCGCGATCGATCGATCGCCAGTGGTTGGTGCCAGAGCGAACTAGTAACTCGTTGAATCATAGATAAGGATCATAGGTAAATAAACTAGATTTTTTTTTTCGGCGTGAGAAATCTGGGGGGCCTTATAAGAAAAGGCTCTTCCCCCTACTGTTACCTTATTAATTTGTGGAACTAATAAAAGACCAGCACCTGTATTCTGTAAGATTCTGTTTGGTCATGTAGAGTTTTCTTTTCACCTACTGCTTGAGTCCACATCAGGTTCTTCCAAATGGACAGCAGAATCCTTTTCATATGTAAAAGGTAAAGACATTAAAGAGAATTCGATACAGGACACCAACATTTTTATTACTGAATCATGATTGATGCAATGACATTTTATATTTTTCACTCTTTATGAGTTTTGTCTGACTTGGTCTTTTTCATTTTTCCACCCATACCTTTTGAGCACAACTCGAACGGAACAGCAGAGGACAGAACAAGCATTAGAAGATGAAGGTAATCAAAGACACATTGAATACAACATGTGTACATAATAAATTGTCAGCATTAAACAGTAATTGGTGTGACACTACTGTGCAATATTCTGTAAGATTCTGTTTGGTCATGTAGAGTTTTCTTTTCACCTACTGCTTGAGTCCACATCAGGTTTTTCCAAATGGACAGCAGAATCCTTTCATATCTAAAAGGTAAAGACATTGAAGAGAGGTTGATACAGGACACCATTTTTATTACTGAATCATGATTGATGCAATGACTTTTTTATATTTTTCACTCTTTATGAGTTTTGGCTGACTTGGTCTTTTTCATTTTTCCACCTATACCTTTTGAGCACAACTCGAACAGAACAGCAGAAGACAGAACAAGCATTAGAAGATGAAGGTAATCAAAGACACAATGAATACAACATGTGTACATAATAAATTGTCTGCATTAAACAGTAATTGGTGTGACACTAGTGTGCAATATTCTCTAAGATTCTGTTTGGTCATGTAGAGTTTTCTTTTCACCTACTGCTTGAGTCCACATCAGGTTGTTCCAAATGGACAGCAGAATCCTTTTCATATCTAAAAGGTATAGACATTGAAGAGAGGTTGATACAGGACACCAACATTTTTATTACTGAATCATGATTGATGCAATGACATTTTATATTTTTCACTCTTTATGAGTTTTGGCTGACTTGGTCTTTTTCATTTTTCCACCCATACCTTTTGAGCACAACTCGAACGGAACAGCAGAGGACAGAACAAGCATTAGAAGATGAAGGTAATCAAAGACACATTGAATACAACATGTGTACATAATAAATTGTCTGCATTAAACAGTAATTGGTGTGACACTAGTGTGCAATATTCTGTAAGATTCTGTTTGGTCATGTAGAGTTTTCTTTTCACCTACTGCTTGAGTCCACATCAAGTTCTTCCAAATGGACAGCAGAATCCTTTTCATATCTAAAAGGTATAGACCAGAGGTGGGGACTCGAGTCACAACGTGAATTGTTACCGGGCGGGGTGTAAAATGGACACAAATTAAGTATTATATCGCGATCGATCGCCAGTGGTTGTTGCCGGAGCGAACTTGTAACTCATTGAATCATAGATAAGGATCAGAGGTAAATAAACTAGATTTTTTTTTTCGGCGTGAGAAATCTGGGGGGCCTTATAAGAAAAGGCTCTTCCCCCTACTGTTACCTCATTCATTTGTGGAACTAATAAAAGACCAGCACTCTGTGATCTTAGTGGACGTGGGGGTTCATAGTAGGAAATAAGTTCCTGGAGGTATTCAGGAGCAAGCCCGTGCAGTGCTTTATATGTTAATAATAGAATTTTAAAATCAATACGGGGGAAGAGCCTTTTCTTATAACGCCCCCCAGCTTTGGAACAACCTTCCAAATTGCATACGGGACTCTGACACAGTCAAAATCTTTAAGTCTAGGTTGAAAACCCACCTATTTGGTTTAGCGTTTGATAATTAATATCCCCCCTTAGATAAATGTACAGATCCAGGGGTTTATAGACGAAGGGTTTTATGGTAGACTGGGGCGCTGGTGCTGTCGTCCTGTCACTGCTCGTGGTCACTCAAGTTTGTTGACAGGGCAGTGGATGGATGCCATTGTCTCAGAATGCCCCCAAGCCTATGTTACCTTCTGGTTCTGCCTTTTTAGCTAGGCTGTAATAGTTTAACTTAATGCCGGAGTTGCTGCCACACTCCTGAAATGTGTTTAATTTTATCTGTCCTGTATATGTCCTCATACAGAGCTAATTTTCCCTGTTTTATTTTCTCCACATGGCTGCCCGCCTGCTCGAGGAAAAATGAGATGAGGAGAGACAAGCGATCCATCCAGTGCCAGCCACCTACTGCCTGACCGGATGAGCCTACACCATGATGGACATTACTACATCTTTTCCTTTTCTTTATTTCTTTCTGTTTAAATTGTTGTTGTTGTCATGGTGACCGGTGTCGGCCAGAGGAGGAAGGGTTCCCCTCCTGAGTCTTGGTTCCTCTCAAGGTTTCTTCCTCATGCAAAAAACTAGGGAGTTTTTCCTTGCCACTGTCGCCCTTGGCTTGCTCACTGGGGGCTAGGACTCGGCACTTGTAAAGCTGCTTTGTGACAACAACTGTTGTAAAAAGCGCTATATAAATAAAATTTGATTGATTGATTGAAATCGGATGTGTGGCGTGAGAGCGTGTGAAGACAGTCAAATGCGTGTGTCTCACGCTCAATGCGTGAGAGGTGGCAACCCGGGGTTCTGTATCTGAACTCAGGGAAGAGAGCCTCTCTCTGTCACCATCATATCCAGTTCTATCTCAGCATGGATTGTGTATTTGAAGACATCTACGTCGAGAAAAAAAAATATTGACAAAAGTGGAGCGAGTTTTCAGCTATGGGGACATCATTCTACGGCCTCATCGTGCACAAATGACATACAGACTTTTGGCCAGTTTGGTCTTTTGCAAATGCAATGCAGAATAGTTTACTGAAATGTCTAAAGTTGCATTCCTGATTCCTGTTCATTGTTCAGTTCTTATATTTGTTTGTCTTGTGTCACTCACATATGGACACACATGTTCTCCAAGAAACCAGATAAGAGAAGAGAGGGAAAAATGCTGTTATGGTTCTTTGTATTGTACTGTGAAAATATCAGCACTTTTTATTTGAACATGGAGTTCTACTTATGACTTTTTCACAGAATATTTATTTCTGGAAAATTGTAGTTTAAAGTATGAATATTTTTGCAGCTAATTTTAACAAATTGAACTGTGCAATAAAGAGGTGTAATTTAAATTTGTTTTATACTTCGTGTTTTCAGTTGCACATGTTTTATCAAGATTTGAGGAGAATACAGATTTAAAAAAGAACACATGTCTATTATTTACATTTAAAATATACCTGCAACATTGGTTAAAAAAAAAAAAAGACTCGAAAGGACTTGAAATTCCAAGTTTCAGACTTGGGACTTGACTTGACTGTTGCCTGTCTTGACTCGAAACTTGACTTGACTTGACTGTCTTTGCTTGAGACTTGACTCGGGACTTGAGGATAAAGACTTGGACTTACTTGAGACTTGCAAAACACTGACTTGGTCCCACCTCTGAATTAATTCATATCCAATATACAGTCATGTCCTTCAGGTAACTTCTGTTTACCCTCCACTGACTGCAGGCCTTGTTGCATATATTTTGCAATTAGTAAATCAATATAGGCCTACAATGAAGACAGTAAAAGACCGTAAAGTAGGAGAAGGAGTTATAGGCTACTGAATGTTGTCATTACATGAATGCAGATGGGCATTTTTCACAGGTAATGGGGAACTTCCCGTTTCTTCTTTCACAAATGAATGTAATTTATGTTGCCTAACAAAACCTATACAACAGAAGACGTTCAGCTTAACACATAGATTTGCAAACTACCTTAATTATTTGTATGTGGTCGTCCTCACGTTATCTCACGTATACCTCACGTATGGAGGTTGCAGCCGTTGACCTTGTACACTGTATTTTATTTCTGTTTTATAGTGTGTGTTTTTGTGTCTTTGATTTATTTTATTTTATTTTCCGTTGTAAAGCACTTTGTGGCTTGTGCCTGTGAAAAGTGCTATATAAATGTATTTTACTTACTTACTTACTTACTTATCTATCATTGATTTGGGCTAGTGCGACTAGTTTATCAGGTGACCAGTCGGCTAAAAATGCTTAGTAGTTTAGTGCTGTATGAGACATTTTACAACACAAGAAAATGATTTCACGTTGGGCTTAGAGGGCAAACGGTACGATTTGACTTGATGTGTATGTGACCTGGCTGGTGGGGACGGGAGAAGAAGTCTATCTGTGAGCGTGTGTGCTGTGCTGAAGACGCTTCCTTCCACTCGCTGAACTGAACTGCTGCAGCGCATCTGGTGTTAAAGGAAGAGAGAGGTCGGGTGTGTGAGGTGGTGGCTCATTTCAGGGCATTGTTTTTAATCGCTCAGGTTTTCAAAAGATCATTTCAAACCGACCTCAGTAAAATGATAATAATAAAAAAAAAAAACGAAGTTTCAAAAGGGCACTTTCGTTGATAAAGGGCAGAGTTGGTGGTGCTTTAGCACCACCTGATGTCTATGTGTGCACGCCACTGTTATATATACATATTATCATAACATGTATGTAAATTATCGAATGAATATCAAGTTCATTTCGGCATCATGGACAGTTAAATGACTTCATGAATTCAGTTAAATGATTTCGTTCATGTATATCAATATCAACATTGCACTGAATCCTATCGCATTATCAACGTGCCGAATTTGGAATGTTCCAGAAATCACAACAATTTTATAATTTTATATGCTTTACAAGGCAATAAAATGAGTTCATTGCTGTTGTGGTTAACTCATTTTGCTCGTAATCTGCCAGTTAAAATCCAAACAGTTTTTGTTAGCCTCAGATTTGGCACGAAATTATCACTTTAATTCTGATGCTAAATTAACGAGCTAATCAAACACGTTGAGATGAGTTTTAGACATAAAATCAGTCAAGCAGGTTCCAGCACAAAAGTCAGACAGGTGCGCTGTAAAAGGTTCGGTCACACTTTATCGCTCGGGCTGCGCTACAGCGTCTGTTCTCAGATGCGCTCCCACTACTGATCGGTAAGGGGGCTTTGACCTGCTCTGTTTCCGACCTGGTGGCCCGAAGCTCCCTCAGGGACACCATATCGACAGCGAGCTTAGTGCGGACAACCGATCAACACAGCGCGGTGCAGCCCAGAAGCCCCGAACTCACAAGCTCCTCCAAGCTCAGCCTCCAAGTAACGTGGATTACAGGTACGCGCCACTGCGCCCGGCGGCTTTTGGAGAGATCTGCTCAGCTCTTAATAAAGAGACTTAGCCGGTGCTGACATGTTTCCAGTGGCCTTATATATGAATAGTCTGTTTTAAAAACTACAAAAAGTGTGGATACAAAAGTGTGTTGGTCATGGGACTAATGTTTCAATCCAAATAAGCGCCTGGGGTTTATGGAATGAAAGTAATCATAAAATGAAGGTTAATTCAAGGTGGGTTCTTAAAACGCCTGATGAAATTAGTAATTTAATACGATAAATCGTTTCAAACTATAACTATAGGTGAAATAAAATGGAAAGAAAGCAAAAGTCCACTTTGTGCTTGAAACATAGGCTTCTTTGAGAGGTTTATCCGTTGGTGCGGTGTCACGGCATAATCGCAATGCGCATGCGCACGTTTCGAATATTTTATCTTTGTATATTATGAATTTTTGACCTTTGACATTGCCCGTTCTTGGCGTAATGGGTAGCGCACTGGTCAGTCACGCAGAACGACGAGAGTTCAAATCCGCCACCGGGTGTGTGACCCCATAACTTCAATAATGATATTGAGCGTGGAGGCCCTGGATCAGGGAGCCGAGAGGAAACGCGCTGCGCTAGGTTTCTTAATGACAGTGATGAGAATGACGGGCTCAGTTACAGGAGGATCACAAGGGCCAATAGATCAATACCCAGTGCCCACCTCACCGGTGCCTGATAGCCAACAGGGCACATTTTTAGTTGCCACTACCGGTTTTTTTTTTTTTTTTTTTTTGTTCAATCTGAAAAATCGAACTATGCATTATTTATAATATATACGTAAAATATCCAATGAATATCAAGTTCATTTCAGCACCTTGGACAGTTAAATGACTTCATGACTTTATTTAAATGACTTCCTTCGTGTATATCAAAATCACCTTTCCACTATACAAAAGCTGTTCAGTCCATCTCATGACATTATGTCAATGCACAGAATTTGAAATGTGCCGGATATCCTGACGTCGTAATCGCAATGCGCATGCGCATATGTCGTGTATTTTAACTTTGTATATTATGAATTTTGATCCGTAAGCGGCCCTATGTTGGCCTAATGGGTAGGGCACTGGTCATTGAAGCACTTGGGTCAGCAAGACCCGGGTTCGAACCCCACGCTAGATTAAGTGTAACAAAAAAAGGTATACCAAAAAAACGAAAAAAAGACAAAAACAAAAAAAAACAAAAAAAAAAAAAAAAAAAAAAAAAAGCCCACTGCTGATCTGACCGGTGCCTGATAGCCAACAGGGCCTATTTTTAGTTGCCATGTATCAACGTTATTTTTTCTCCTCAATCTGAATATATATACATATTATCATAACATGTATGTAAATTATCGAATGAATATCAAGTTCATTTCGGCATCATGAACAGTTAAATGACTTCATGAATTCAGTTAAATGATTTCGTTCATGTATATCTTATAATTTTAGTTACATTTTAAAAATATAAACAAAAACCTTTGCGAAATATTTAATGATATTTTTATTGCTTTGCGCCCTACATCGCCGTTTGCCGCTTGTTTCCCGCTTGCAAACGCGCGGTTCAGTTTCAGCTCAAGCAGCAATGACAGACGCCTTCAAGCACTGGACATTTAAGAAGCGTTTGTTTTGTTTTCGTGTTGTCAATAAATGTGAACCATGTGCCACCATCGGCAACTATTTGTGATTATGCCAAGCCTTTGTGTAAATTTCGGAGTTTGGAGGTTTATTTCCGATCAGAAGGCAACCACTATTGAGGTTGTAAGCGAGCTAACAGCAAGGTATGCTGACCGTCACACTGTGGTTTCCACAGTTAGCTACCTGCTAGGCTAGCTACTACCATTCACTTGAATGTGTTTGTTCTTTAGCATGCTAGCTTGATTTACAGGCTAACCAAATTAGCTGTTTAAAGTCCTAAACAGGTATTCGCTGGAATCATACATGACTATTAGAGACAATGACAGACGGTATCAAATGAATATTTATTACTGTTTGGTGTTGGAAAAACGTTTGTCGATGTCTATGACACGACCTAGCCTACCCAATTGGTAGGCTATCATTGGACCTATCTTAGACCTACCGTTCGACAAGCAATACATTTGAATTAAATTTGTATGAAGTAATGAAATGCAGTTTGGTATCTAATCAAGTGCAACACGTGCAGATTGTATAGAATGCAGTATTTAGAGATACAATGCAGTTAGTTACAGCTAGTGTAAGTAAAGATGGTTAATAGATATGTGCAGAGTAGATAAATTACCTAGGGAAATGCATGTGTGTGTAATGTAGTTATGGCAGTACAATGCACAGGGCAAAGAAAAATAGCATGGCATAAATAAATGTGATAAATACAGATGGAATCATACAGATTATCCTATACCACTGTAGATAGGGCTATACAGATGTGAATTGAAGAGGAACACTGTACAGATTTTGTATGGATGGTAAGGTATGGATAGAGGGGAAGGAAAGAATGGTCTTTGGGAAGAGTTCAATAAGGTGACCGCTGTGGGAAAGAAGTGGTTTCTGAACCTGCTTGTGTTAGTCCGCAAACTGTGAAAATGGTAGAGCCTGGGGGAGGAGCAGAAAAGAGCATGGCCCGATGACAGTAGTCTGATCTTACATGCCTGGTGCAGGCATCTCTTCTTGTGGACCTCCTGTGATTGCCTGTCAGCAATTCTCTCTCAGCTTAGTACTCTTTTAAGGTTCACACTGTCAGTTCTCAAAAATTAAATATTGATCATGCGTCAATACTCATTTAAACCTTAAAGTAATCAAAATGTAATCCAAAAGTAATTAGTTACATTACTTTTCAAAAGTAATCAGAAAAGTTACACTACAATTACATTTTAAACAAGGTAACTTGTAACTGTAACGGATTACTTTTTAAAAGTAACTTACCCAACACTGCTGATAGCCAACAGGGCATATTTTTAGTTGCCATCAGAGGTGGGGACTCGAGTCACATGACTTGGACTCGAGTCAGACTCGAGTCATTAATATTAAGACTTTTGACCTGACTTGAAAAAATATTCAGAGACTTAGACTTGACTTGGACTTTTACACCAATAACTTGGGACTTGAATTGGACTTGAACCTGTTTACTTGCAAAGACTTGATTTTTTTACCCCAAAACTAAATTTTAAAACGCATATTAATATTTATAAAGTGCACCCCATTAATTTCATTTCCGTCCTTCTGACGCAGACCGGTCCTCTGCTTTTCCACACTCTGTACGTTGTGTGTGTGTGTATGTGTGTGTGCATGAGCTGCAGCACAACCAATCAAATGGGGGGGTCAGCGAACGTGAATTGTTACCGGGCGGGGTGTAAAATGGACACAAATTAAGTATTATATCGCGATCGATCGATCGCCAGTGGTTGGTGCCAGAGCGAACTAGTAACTCATTGAATCATAGATAAGGATCAGAGGTAAATAAACTAGATTTTTTTTTTCGGCGTGAGAAATCTGGGGGGCCTTATAAGAAAAGGCTCTTCCCCCTACTGTTACCTTATTAATTTGTGGAACTAATAAAAGACCAGCACCTGTATTCGGTAAGATTCTGTTTGGTCATGTAGAGTTTTCTTTTCACCTACTGCTTGAGTCCACATCAGGTTCTTCCAAATGGACAGCAGAATCCTTTTCATATGTAAAAGGTAAAGACATTAAAGAGAATTCGATACAGGACACCAACATTTTTATTACTGAATCATGATTGATGCAATGACATTTTATATTTTTCACTCTTTATGAGTTTTGTCTGACTTGGTCTTTTTCATTTTTCCACCCATACCTTTTGAGCACAACTCGAACGGAACAGCAGAGGACAGAACAAGCATTAGAAGATGAAGGTAATCAAAGACACATTGAATACAACATGTGTACATAATAAATTGTCAGCATTAAACAGTAATTGGTGTGACACTACTGTGCAATATTCTGTAAGATTCTGTTTGGTCATGTAGAGTTTTCTTTTCACCTACTGCTTGAGTCCACATCAGGTTTTTCCAAATGGACAGCAGAATCCTTTCATATCTAAAAGGTAAAGACATTGAAGAGAGGTTGATACAGGACACCAACATTTTTATTACTGAATCATGATTGATGCAATGACTTTTTTATATTTTTCACTCTTTATGAGTTTTGGCTGACTTGGTCTTTTTCATTTTTCCACCTATACCTTTTGAGCACAACTCGAACAGAACAGCAGAAGACAGAACAAGCATTAGAAGATGAAGGTAATCAAAGACACATTGAATACAACATGTGTACATAATAAATTGTCAGCATTAAACAGTAATTGGTGTGACACTAGTGTGCAATATTCTGTAAGATTCTGTTTGGTCATGTAGAGTTTTCTTTTCACCTACTGTTTAAGTCCACATCAGGTTCTTTCAAATGGACAGCAGAATCTTTTTCATATCTAAAAGGTATAGACATTGAAGAGAGTGTCATGCAGGACACCAATATTTTCATTACTGAATCATGATTTATGCAATGACATTTTATATTTTTCACTCTTTATGAGTTTTGGCTGACTTGGTCTTTTTCATTTTTCCACCCATACCTTTTGAGCACAACTCGAACGGAACAGCAGAGGACAGAACAAGCATTAGAAGATGAAGGTAATCAAAGACACAATGAATACAACATGTGTACATAATAAATTGTCTGCATTAAACAGTAATTGGTGTGACACTAGTGTGCAATATTCTCTAAGATTCTGTTTGGTCATGTAGAGTTTTCTTTTCACCTACTGCTTGAGTCCACATCAGGTTGTTCCAAATGGACAGCAGAATCCTTTTCATATCTAAAAGGTATAGACATTGAAGAGAGGTTGATACAGGACACCAACATTTTTATTACTGAATCATGATTGATGCAATGACATTTTATATTTTTCACTCTTTATGAGTTTTGGCTGACTTGGTCTTTTTCATTTTTCCACCCATACCTTTTGAGCACAACTCGAACGGAACAGCAGAGGACAGAACAAGCATTAGAAGATGAAGGTAATCAAAGACACATTGAATACAACATGTGTACATAATAAATTGTCTGCATTAAACAGTAATTGGTGTGACACTAGTGTGCAATATTCTGTAAGATTCTGTTTGGTCATGTAGAGTTTTCTTTTCACCTACTGCTTGAGTCCACATCAAGTTCTTCCAAATGGACAGCAGAATCCTTTTCATATCTAAAAGGTATAGACCAGAGGTGGGGACTCGAGTCACAACGTGAATTGTTACCGGGCGGGGTGTAAAATGGACACAAATTAAGTATTATATCGCGATCGATCGCCAGTGGTTGTTGCCGGAGCGAACTTGTAACTCATTGAATCATAGATAAGGATCAGAGGTAAATAAACTAGATTTTTTTTTTCGGCGTGAGAAATCTGGGGGGCCTTATAAGAAAAGGCTCTTCCCCCTACTGTTACCTCATTCATTTGTGGAACTAATAAAAGACCAGCACTCTGTGATCTTAGTGGACGTGGGGGTTCATAGTAGGAAATAAGTTCCTGGAGGTATTCAGGAGCAAGCCCGTGCAGTGCTTTATATGTTAATAATAGAATTTTAAAATCAATACGGGGGAAGAGCCTTTTCTTATAACGCCCCCCAGCTTTGGAACAACCTTCCAAATTGCATACGGGACTCTGACACAGTCAAAATCTTTAAGTCTAGGTTGAAAACCCACCTATTTGGTTTAGCGTTTGATAATTAATATCCCCCCTTAGATAAATGTACAGATCCAGGGGTTTATAGACGAAGGGTTTTATGGTAGACTGGGGCGCTGGTGCTGTCGTCCTGTCACTGCTCGTGGTCACTCAAGTTTGTTGACAGGGCAGTGGATGGATGCCATTGTCTCAGAATGCCCCCAAGCCTATGTTACCTTCTGGTTCTGCCTTTTTAGCTAGGCTGTAATAGTTTAACTTAATGCCGGAGTTGCTGCCACACTCCTGAAATGTGTTTAATTTTATCTGTCCTGTATATGTCCTCATACAGAGCTAATTTTCCCTGTTTTATTTTCTCCACATGGCTGCCCGCCTGCTCGAGGAAAAATGAGATGAGGAGAGACAAGCGATCCATCCAGTGCCAGCCACCTACTGCCTGACCGGATGAGCCTACACCATGATGGACATTACTACATCTTTTCCTTTTCTTTATTTCTTTCTGTTTAAATTGTTGTTGTTGTCATGGTGACCGGTGTCGGCCAGAGGAGGAAGGGTTCCCCTCCTGAGTCTTGGTTCCTCTCAAGGTTTCTTCCTCATGCAAAAAACTAGGGAGTTTTTCCTTGCCACTGTCGCCCTTGGCTTGCTCACTGGGGGCTAGGACTCGGCACTTGTAAAGCTGCTTTGTGACAACAACTGTTGTAAAAAGCGCTATATAAATAAAATTTGATTGATTGATTGAAATCGGATGTGTGGCGTGAGAGCGTGTGAAGACAGTCAAATGCATGTGTCTCACGCTCAATGCGTGAGAGTTGGCAACCCGGGGTTCTGTATCTGAACTCAGGGAAGAGAGCCTCTCTCTGTCACCATCATATCCAGTTCTATCTCAGCATGGATTGTGTATTTGAAGACATCTACGTCGAGAAAAAAAAAAATTGACAAAAGTGGAGCGAGTTTTCAGCTATGGGGACATCATTCTACGGCCTCATCGTGCACAAATGACATACAGACTTTTGGCCAGTTTGGTCTTTTGCAAATGCAATGCAGAATAGTTTACTGAAATGTCTAAAGTTGCATTCCTGATTCCTGTTCATTGTTCAGTTCTTATATTTGTTTGTCTTGTGTCACTCACATATGGACACACATGTTCTCCAAGAAACCAGATAAGAGAAGAGAGGGAAAAATGCTGTTATGGTTCTTTGTATTGTACTGTGAAAATATCAGCACTTTTTATTTGAACATGGAGTTCTACTTATGACTTTTTCACAGAATATTTATTTCTGGAAAATTGTAGTTTAAAGTATGAATATTTTTGCAGCTAATTTTAACAAATTGAACTGTGCAATAAAGAGGTGTAATTTAAATTTGTTTTATACTTTGTGTTTTCAGTTGCACGTGTTTTATCAAGATTTGAGGAGAATACAGATTTAAAAAAGAACACATGTCTATTATTTACATTTAAAATATACCTGCAACATTGGTTAAAAAAAAAAAGACTCGAAAGGACTTGAAATTCCAAGTTTCAGACTTGGGACTTGACTTGACTGTTGCCTGTCTTGACTCGAGACTTGACTTGACTTGACTGTCTTTGCTTGAGACTTGACTCGGGACTTGAGGATAAAGACTTGGACTTACTTGAGACTTGCAAAACACTGACTTGGTCCCACCTCTGAATTAATTCATATCCAATATACAGTCATGTCCTTCAGGTAACTTCTGTTTACCCTCCACTGACTGCAGGCCTTGTTGCATATATTTTGCAATTAGTAAATCAATATAGGCCTACAATGAAGACAGTAAAAGACCGTAAAGTAGGAGAAGGAGTTATAGGCTACTGAATGTTGTCATTACATGAATGCAGATGGGCATTTTTCACAGGTAATGGGGAACTTCCCGTTTCTTCTTTCACAAATGAATGTAATTTATGTTGCCTAACAAAACCTATACAACAGAAGACGTTCAGCTTAACACATAGATTTGCAAACTACCTTAATTATTTGTATGTGGTCGTCCTCACGTTATCTATCATTGATTTGGGCTAGTGCGACTAGTTTATCAGGTGACCAGTCGGCTAAAAATGCTTAGTAGTTTAGTGCTGTATGAGACATTTTACAACACAAGAAAATGATTTCACGTTGGGCTTAGAGGGCAAACGGTACGATTTGACTTGATGTGTATGTGACCTGGCTGGTGGGGACGGGAGAAGAAGTCTATCTGTGAGCGTGTGTGCTGTGCTGAAGACGCTTCCTTCCACTCGCTGAACTGAACTGCTGCAGCGCATCTGGTGTTAAAGGAAGAGAGAGGTCGGGTGTGTGAGGTGGTGGCTCATTTCAGGGCATTGTTTTTAATCGCTCAGGCTTTCAAAAGATCATTTCAAGCCGACCTCAGTAAAATGATAATAATAATAAAAAAAAAAAACGAAGTTTCAAAAGGGCACTTTCGTTGATAAAGGGCAGAGTTGGTGGTGCTTTAGCACCACCTGATGTCTATGTGTGCACGCCACTGTTATATATACATATTATCATAACGTGTATGTAAATTATCGAATGAATATCAAGTTCATTTCGGCATCATGGACAGTTAAATGACTTCATGAATTCAGTTAAATGATTTCGTTCATGTATATCAATATCAACATTGCACTGAATCCTATCGCATTATCAACGTGCCGAATTTGGAATGTTCCAGAAATCACAACAATTTTATAATTTTATATGCTTTACAAGGCAATAAAATGAGTTCATTGCTGTTGTGGTTAACTCATTTTGCTCGTAATCTGCCAGTTAAAATCCAAACAGTTTTTGTTAGCCTCAGATTTGGCACGAAATTATCACTTTAATTCTGATGCTAAATTAACGAGCTAATCAAACACGTTGAGATGAGTTTTAGACATAAAATCAGTCAAGCAGGTTCCAGCACAAAAGTCAGACAGGTGCGCTGTAAAAGGTTCGGTCACACTTTATCGCTCGGGCTGCGCTACAGCGTCTGTTCTCAGATGCGCTCCCACTACTGATCGGTAAGGGGGCTTTGACCTGCTCTGTTTCCGACCTGGTGGCCCGAAGCTCCCTCAGGGACACCATATCGACAGCGAGCTTAGTGCGGACAACCGATCAACACAGCGCGGTGCAGCCCAGAAGCCCCGAACTCACAAGCTCCTCCAAGCTCAGCCTCCAAGTAACGTGGATTACAGGTACGCGCCACTGCGCCCGGCGGCTTTTGGAGAGATCTGCTCAGCTCTTAATAAAGAGACTTAGCCGGTGCTGACATGTTTCCAGTGGCCTTATATATGAATAGTCTGTTTTAAAAACTACAAAAAGTGTGGATACAAAAGTGTGTTGGTCATGGGACTAATGTTTCAATCCAAATAAGCGCCTGGGGTTTATGGAATGAAAGTAATCATAAAATGAAGGTTAATTCAAGGTGGGTTCTTAAAACGCCTGATGAAATTAGTAATTTAATACGATAAATCGTTTCAAACTATAACTATAGGTGAAATAAAATGGAAAGAAAGCAAAAGTCCACTTTGTGCTTGAAACATAGGCTTCTTTGAGAGGTTTATCCGTTGGTGCGGTGTCACGGCATAATCGCAATGCGCATGCGCACGTTTCGAATATTTTATCTTTGTATATTATGAATTTTTGACCTTTGACATTGCCCGTTCTTGGCGTAATGGGTAGCGCACTGGTCAGTCACGCAGAACGACGAGAGTTCAAATCCGCCACCGGGTGTGTGACCCCATAACTTCAATAATGATATTGAGCGTGGAGGCCCTGGATCAGGGAGCCGAGAGGAAACGCGCTGCGCTAGGTTTCTTAATGACAGTGATGAGAATGACGGGCTCAGTTACAGGAGGATCACAAGGGCCAATAGATCAATACCCAGTGCCCACCTCACCGGTGCCTGATAGCCAACAGGGCACATTTTTAGTTGCCACTACCGGTTTTTTTTTTTTTTTTTTTTTTGTTCAATCTGAAAAATCGAACTATGCATTATTTATAATATATACGTAAAATATCCAATGAATATCAAGTTCATTTCAGCACCTTGGACAGTTAAATGACTTCATGACTTTATTTAAATGACTTCCTTCGTGTATATCAAAATCACCTTTCCACTATACAAAAGCTGTTCAGTCCATCTCATGACATTATGTCAATGCACAGAATTTGAAATGTGCCGGATATCCTGACGTCGTAATCGCAATGCGCATGCGCATATGTCGTGTATTTTAACTTTGTATATTATGAATTTTGATCCGTAAGCGGCCCTATGTTGGCCTAATGGGTAGGGCACTGGTCATTGAAGCACTTGGGTCAGCAAGACCCGGGTTCGAACCCCACGCTAGATTAAGTGTAACAAAAAAAGGTATACCAAAAAAACGAAAAAAAGACAAAAACAAAAAAAAACAAAAAAAAAAAAAAAAAAAAAAAAAGCCCAGTGCTGATCTGACCGGTGCCTGATAGCCAACAGGGCCTATTTTTAGTTGCCATGTATCAACGTTATTTTTTCTCCTCAATCTGAATATATATACATATTATCATAACATGTATGTAAATTATCGAATGAATATCAAGTTCATTTCGGCATCATGAACAGTTAAATGACTTCATGAATTCAGTTAAATGATTTCGTTCATGTATATCTTATAATTTTAGTTACATTTTAAAAATATAAACAAAAACCTTTGCGAAATATTTAATGATATTTTTATTGCTTTGCGCCCTACATCGCCGTTTGCCGCTTGTTTCCCGCTTGCAAACGCGCGGTTCAGTTTCAGCTCAAGCAGCAATGACAGACGCCTTCAAGCACTGGACATTTAAGAAGCGTTTGTTTTGTTTTCGTGTTGTCAATAAATGTGAACCATGTGCCACCATCGGCAACTATTTGTGATTATGCCAAGCCTTTGTGTAAATTTCGGAGTTTGGAGGTTTATTTCCGATCAGAAGGCAACCACTATTGAGGTTGTAAGCGAGCTAACAGCAAGGTATGCTGACCGTCACACTGTGGTTTCCACAGTTAGCTACCTGCTAGGCTAGCTACTACCATTCACTTGAATGTGTTTGTTCTTTAGCATGCTAGCTTGATTTACAGGCTAACCAAATTAGCTGTTTAAAGTCCTAAACAGGTATTCGCTGGAATCATACATGACTATTAGAGACAATGACAGACGGTATCAAATGAATATTTATTACTGTTTGGTGTTGGAAAAACGTTTGTCGATGTCTATGACACGACCTAGCCTACCCAATTGGTAGGCTATCATTGGACCTATCTTAGACCTACCGTTCGACAAGCAATACATTTGAATTAAATTTGTATGAAGTAATGAAATGCAGTTTGGTATCTAATCAAGTGCAACACGTGCAGATTGTATAGAATGCAGTATTTAGAGATACAATGCAGTTAGTTACAGCTAGTGTAAGTAAAGATGGTTAATAGATATGTGCAGAGTAGATAAATTACCTAGGGAAATGCATGTGTGTGTAATGTAGTTATGGCAGTACAATGCACAGGGCAAAGAAAAATAGCATGGCATAAATAAATGTGATAAATACAGATGGAATCATACAGATTATCCTATACCACTGTAGATAGGGCTATACAGATGTGAATTGAAGAGGAACACTGTACAGATTTTGTATGGATGGTAAGGTATGGATAGAGGGGAAGGAAAGAATGGTCTTTGGGAAGAGTTCAATAAGGTGACCGCTGTGGGAAAGAAGTGGTTTCTGAACCTGCTTGTGTTAGTCCGCAAACTGTGAAAATGGTAGAGCCTGGGGGAGGAGCAGAAAAGAGCATGGCCCGATGACAGTAGTCTGATCTTACATGCCTGGTGCAGGCATCTCTTCTTGTGGACCTCCTGTGATTGCCTGTCAGCAATTCTCTCTCAGCTTAGTACTCTTTTAAGGTTCACACTGTCAGTTCTCAAAAATTAAATGTTGATCATGCGTCAATACTCATTTAAACCTTAAAGTAATCAAAATGTAATCCAAAAGTAATTAGTTACATTACTTTTCAAAAGTAATCAGAAAAGTTACACTACAATTACATTTTAAACAAGGTAACTTGTAACTGTAACGGATTACTTTTTAAAAGTAACTTACCCAACACTGCTGATAGCCAACAGGGCATATTTTTAGTTGCCATCAGAGGTGGGGACTCGAGTCACATGACTTGGACTCGAGTCAGACTCGAGTCATTAATATTAAGACTTTTGACCTGACTTGAAAAAATATTCAGAGACTTAGACTTGACTTGGACTTTTACACCAATAACTTGGGACTTGAATTGGACTTGAACCTGTTTACTTGCAAAGACTTGATTTTTTTACCCCAAATCTAAATTTTAAAACGCATATTAATATTTATAAAGTGCACCCCATTAATTTCATTTCCGTCCTTCTGACGCAGACCGGTCCTCTGCTTTTCCACACTCTGTACGTTGTGTGTGTGTGTATGTGTGTGTGCATGAGCTGCAGCACAACCAATCAAATGGGGGGGTCAGCGAACGTGAATTGTTACCGGGCGGGGTGTAAAATGGACACAAATTAAGTATTATATCGCGATCGATCGATCGCCAGTGGTTGGTGCCAGAGCGAACTAGTAACTCATTGAATCATAGATAAGGATCAGAGGTAAATAAACTAGATTTTTTTTTTCGGCGTGAGAAATCTGGGGGGCCTTATAAGAAAAGGCTCTTCCCCCTACTGTTACCTTATTAATTTGTGGAACTAATAAAAGACCAGCACCTGTATTCTGTAAGATTCTGTTTGGTCGTGTAGAGTTTTCTTTTCACCTACTGCTTGAGTCCACATCAGGTTCTTCCAAATGGACAGCAGAATCCTTTTCATATGTAAAAGGTAAAGACATTAAAGAGAATTCGATACAGGACACCAACATTTTTATTACTGAATCATGATTGATGCAATGACATTTTATATTTTTCACTCTTTATGAGTTTTGTCTGACTTGGTCTTTTTCATTTTTCCACCCATACCTTTTGAGCACAACTCGAACGGAACAGCAGAGGACAGAACAAGCATTAGAAGATGAAGGTAATCAAAGACACATTGAATACAACATGTGTACATAATAAATTGTCAGCATTAAACAGTAATTGGTGTGACACTACTGTGCAATATTCTGTAAGATTCTGTTTGGTCATGTAGAGTTTTCTTTTCACCTACTGCTTGAGTCCACATCAGGTTTTTCCAAATGGACAGCAGAATCCTTTCATATCTAAAAGGTAAAGACATTGAAGAGAGGTTGATACAGGACACCAACATTTTTATTACTGAATCATGATTGATGCAATGACTTTTTTATATTTTTCACTCTTTATGAGTTTTGGCTGACTTGGTCTTTTTCATTTTTCCACCTATACCTTTTGAGCACAACTCGAACAGAACAGCAGAAGACAGAACAAGCATTAGAAGATGAAGGTAATCAAAGACACATTGAATACAACATGTGTACATAATAAATTGTCAGCATTAAACAGTAATTGGTGTGACACTAGTGTGCAATATTCTGTAAGATTCTGTTTGGTCATGTAGAGTTTTCTTTTCACCTACTGTTTAAGTCCACATCAGGTTCTTTCAAATGGACAGCAGAATCTTTTTCATATCTAAAAGGTATAGACATTGAAGAGAGTGTCATGCAGGACACCAATATTTTCATTACTGAATCATGATTTATGCAATGACATTTTATATTTTTCACTCTTTATGAGTTTTGGCTGACTTGGTCTTTTTCATTTTTCCACCCATACCTTTTGAGCACAACTCGAACGGAACAGCAGAGGACAGAACAAGCATTAGAAGATGAAGGTAATCAAAGACACATTGAATACAACATGTGTACATAATAAATTGTCTGCATTAAACAGTAATTGGTGTGACACTAGTGTGCAATATTCTGTAAGATTCTGTTTGGTCATGTAGAGTTTTCTTTTCACCTACTGCTTGAGTCCACATCAAGTTCTTCCAAATGGACAGCAGAATCCTTTTCATATCTAAAAGGTATAGACCAGAGGTGGGGACTCGAGTCACAACGTGAATTGTTACCGGGCGGGGTGTAAAATGGACACAAATTAAGTATTATATCGCGATCGATCGCCAGTGGTTGTTGCCGGAGCGAACTTGTAACTCATTGAATCATAGATAAGGATCAGAGGTAAATAAACTAGATTTTTTTTTTCGGCGTGAGAAATCTGGGGGGCCTTATAAGAAAAGGCTCTTCCCCCTACTGTTACCTCATTCATTTGTGGAACTAATAAAAGACCAGCACTCTGTGATCTTAGTGGACGTGGGGGTTCATAGTAGGAAATAAGTTCCTGGAGGTATTCAGGAGCAAGCCCGTGCAGTGCTTTATATGTTAATAATAGAATTTTAAAATCAATACGGGGGAAGAGCCTTTTCTTATAACGCCCCCCAGCTTTGGAACAACCTTCCAAATTGCATACGGGACTCTGACACAGTCAAAATCTTTAAGTCTAGGTTGAAAACCCACCTATTTGGTTTAGCGTTTGATAATTAATATCCCCCCTTAGATAAATGTACAGATCCAGGGGTTTATAGACGAAGGGTTTTATGGTAGACTGGGGCGCTGGTGCTGTCGTCCTGTCACTGCTCGTGGTCACTCAAGTTTGTTGACAGGGCAGTGGATGGATGCCATTGTCTCAGAATGCCCCCAAGCCTATGTTACCTTCTGGTTCTGCCTTTTTAGCTAGGCTGTAATAGTTTAACTTAATGCCGGAGTTGCTGCCACACTCCTGAAATGTGTTTAATTTTATCTGTCCTGTATATGTCCTCATACAGAGCTAATTTTCCCTGTTTTATTTTCTCCACATGGCTGCCCGCCTGCTCGAGGAAAAATGAGATGAGGAGAGACAAGCGATCCATCCAGTGCCAGCCACCTACTGCCTGACCGGATGAGCCTACACCATGATGGACATTACTACATCTTTTCCTTTTCTTTATTTCTTTCTGTTTAAATTGTTGTTGTTGTCATGGTGACCGGTGTCGGCCAGAGGAGGAAGGGTTCCCCTCCTGAGTCTTGGTTCCTCTCAAGGTTTCTTCCTCATGCAAAAAACTAGGGAGTTTTTCCTTGCCACTGTCGCCCTTGGCTTGCTCACTGGGGGCTAGGACTCGGCACTTGTAAAGCTGCTTTGTGACAACAACTGTTGTAAAAAGCGCTATATAAATAAAATTTGATTGATTGATTGAAATCGGATGTGTGGCGTGAGAGCGTGTGAAGACAGTCAAATGCATGTGTCTCACGCTCAATGCGTGAGAGTTGGCAACCCGGGGTTCTGTATCTGAACTCAGGGAAGAGAGCCTCTCTCTGTCACCATCATATCCAGTTCTATCTCAGCATGGATTGTGTATTTGAAGACA
Organism: Brachyhypopomus gauderio; assembly: GCF_052324685.1. Classification (NCBI taxonomy): domain Eukaryota; kingdom Metazoa; phylum Chordata; class Actinopteri; order Gymnotiformes; family Hypopomidae; genus Brachyhypopomus; species Brachyhypopomus gauderio. Next base: position 138,890 of record NW_027506964.1, on the reverse strand, counting down.
TCTACGTCGAGAAAAAAAAATATTGACAAAAGTGGAGCGAGTTTTCAGCTATGGGGACATCATTCTACGGCCTCATCGTGCACAAATGACATACAGACTTTTGGCCAGTTTGGTCTTTTGCAAATGCAATGCAGAATAGTTTACTGAAATGTCTAAAGTTGCATTCCTGATTCCTGTTCATTGTTCAGTTCTTATATTTGTTTGTCTTGTGTCACTCACATATGGACACACATGTTCTCCAAGAAACCAGATAAGAGAAGAGAGGGAAAAATGCTGTTATGGTTCTTTGTATTGTACTGTGAAAATATCAGCACTTTTTATTTGAACATGGAGTTCTACTTATGACTTTTTCACAGAATATTTATTTCTGGAAAATTGTAGTTTAAAGTATGAATATTTTTGCAGCTAATTTTAACAAATTGAACTGTGCAATAAAGAGGTGTAATTTAAATTTGTTTTATACTTTGTGTTTTCAGTTGCACGTGTTTTATCAAGATTTGAGGAGAATACAGATTTAAAAAAGAACACATGTCTATTATTTACATTTAAAATATACCTGCAACATTGGTTAAAAAAAAAAAGACTCGAAAGGACTTGAAATTCCAAGTTTCAGACTTGGGACTTGACTTGACTGTTGCCTGTCTTGACTCGAGACTTGACTTGACTTGACTGTCTTTGCTTGAGACTTGACTCGGGACTTGAGGATAAAGACTTGGACTTACTTGAGACTTGCAAAACACTGACTTGGTCCCACCTCTGAATTAATTCATATCCAATATACAGTCATGTCCTTCAGGTAACTTCTGTTTACCCTCCACTGACTGCAGGCCTTGTTGCATATATTTTGCAATTAGTAAATCAATATAGGCCTACAATGAAGACAGTAAAAGACCGTAAAGTAGGAGAAGGAGTTATAGGCTACTGAATGTTGTCATTACATGAATGCAGATGGGCATTTTTCACAGGTAATGGGGAACTTCCCGTTTCTTCTTTCACAAATGAATGTAATTTATGTTGCCTAACAAAACCTATACAACAGAAGACGTTCAGCTTAACACATAGATTTGCAAACTACCTTAATTATTTGTATGTGGTCGTCCTCACGTTATCTATCATTGATTTGGGCTAGTGCGACTAGTTTATCAGGTGACCAGTCGGCTAAAAATGCTTAGTAGTTTAGTGCTGTATGAGACATTTTACAACACAAGAAAATGATTTCACGTTGGGCTTAGAGGGCAAACGGTACGATTTGACTTGATGTGTATGTGACCTGGCTGGTGGGGACGGGAGAAGAAGTCTATCTGTGAGCGTGTGTGCTGTGCTGAAGACGCTTCCTTCCACTCGCTGAACTGAACTGCTGCAGCGCATCTGGTGTTAAAGGAAGAGAGAGGTCGGGTGTGTGAGGTGGTGGCTCATTTCAGGGCATTGTTTTTAATCGCTCAGGCTTTCAAAAGATCATTTCAAGCCGACCTCAGTAAAATGATAATAATAATAAAAAAAAAAAACGAAGTTTCAAAAGGGCACTTTCGTTGATAAAGGGCAGAGTTGGTGGTGCTTTAGCACCACCTGATGTCTATGTGTGCACGCCACTGTTATATATACATATTATCATAACGTGTATGTAAATTATCGAATGAATATCAAGTTCATTTCGGCATCATGGACAGTTAAATGACTTCATGAATTCAGTTAAATGATTTCGTTCATGTATATCAATATCAACATTGCACTGAATCCTATCGCATTATCAACGTGCCGAATTTGGAATGTTCCAGAAATCACAACAATTTTATAATTTTATATGCTTTACAAGGCAATAAAATGAGTTCATTGCTGTTGTGGTTAACTCATTTTGCTCGTAATCTGCCAGTTAAAATCCAAACAGTTTTTGTTAGCCTCAGATTTGGCACGAAATTATCACTTTAATTCTGATGCTAAATTAACGAGCTAATCAAACACGTTGAGATGAGTTTTAGACATAAAATCAGTCAAGCAGGTTCCAGCACAAAAGTCAGACAGGTGCGCTGTAAAAGGTTCGGTCACACTTTATCGCTCGGGCTGCGCTACAGCGTCTGTTCTCAGATGCGCTCCCACTACTGATCGGTAAGGGGGCTTTGACCTGCTCTGTTTCCGACCTGGTGGCCCGAAGCTCCCTCAGGGACACCATATCGACAGCGAGCTTAGTGCGGACAACCGATCAACACAGCGCGGTGCAGCCCAGAAGCCCCGAACTCACAAGCTCCTCCAAGCTCAGCCTCCAAGTAACGTGGATTACAGGTACGCGCCACTGCGCCCGGCGGCTTTTGGAGAGATCTGCTCAGCTCTTAATAAAGAGACTTAGCCGGTGCTGACATGTTTCCAGTGGCCTTATATATGAATAGTCTGTTTTAAAAACTACAAAAAGTGTGGATACAAAAGTGTGTTGGTCATGGGACTAATGTTTCAATCCAAATAAGCGCCTGGGGTTTATGGAATGAAAGTAATCATAAAATGAAGGTTAATTCAAGGTGGGTTCTTAAAACGCCTGATGAAATTAGTAATTTAATACGATAAATCGTTTCAAACTATAACTATAGGTGAAATAAAATGGAAAGAAAGCAAAAGTCCACTTTGTGCTTGAAACATAGGCTTCTTTGAGAGGTTTATCCGTTGGTGCGGTGTCACGGCATAATCGCAATGCGCATGCGCACGTTTCGAATATTTTATCTTTGTATATTATGAATTTTTGACCTTTGACATTGCCCGTTCTTGGCGTAATGGGTAGCGCACTGGTCAGTCACGCAGAACGACGAGAGTTCAAATCCGCCACCGGGTGTGTGACCCCATAACTTCAATAATGATATTGAGCGTGGAGGCCCTGGATCAGGGAGCCGAGAGGAAACGCGCTGCGCTAGGTTTCTTAATGACAGTGATGAGAATGACGGGCTCAGTTACAGGAGGATCACAAGGGCCAATAGATCAATACCCAGTGCCCACCTCACCGGTGCCTGATAGCCAACAGGGCACATTTTTAGTTGCCACTACCGGTTTTTTTTTTTTTTTTTTTTTTGTTCAATCTGAAAAATCGAACTATGCATTATTTATAATATATACGTAAAATATCCAATGAATATCAAGTTCATTTCAGCACCTTGGACAGTTAAATGACTTCATGACTTTATTTAAATGACTTCCTTCGTGTATATCAAAATCACCTTTCCACTATACAAAAGCTGTTCAGTCCATCTCATGACATTATGTCAATGCACAGAATTTGAAATGTGCCGGATATCCTGACGTCGTAATCGCAATGCGCATGCGCATATGTCGTGTATTTTAACTTTGTATATTATGAATTTTGATCCGTAAGCGGCCCTATGTTGGCCTAATGGGTAGGGCACTGGTCATTGAAGCACTTGGGTCAGCAAGACCCGGGTTCGAACCCCACGCTAGATTAAGTGTAACAAAAAAAGGTATACCAAAAAAACGAAAAAAAGACAAAAACAAAAAAAAACAAAAAAAAAAAAAAAAAAAAAAAAAAAGCCCAGTGCTGATCTGACCGGTGCCTGATAGCCAACAGGGCCTATTTTTAGTTGCCATGTATCAACGTTATTTTTTCTCCTCAATCTGAATATATATACATATTATCATAACATGTATGTAAATTATCGAATGAATATCAAGTTCATTTCGGCATCATGAACAGTTAAATGACTTCATGAATTCAGTTAAATGATTTCGTTCATGTATATCTTATAATTTTAGTTACATTTTAAAAATATAAACAAAAACCTTTGCGAAATATTTAATGATATTTTTATTGCTTTGCGCCCTACATCGCCGTTTGCCGCTTGTTTCCCGCTTGCAAACGCGCGGTTCAGTTTCAGCTCAAGCAGCAATGACAGACGCCTTCAAGCACTGGACATTTAAGAAGCGTTTGTTTTGTTTTCGTGTTGTCAATAAATGTGAACCATGTGCCACCATCGGCAACTATTTGTGATTATGCCAAGCCTTTGTGTAAATTTCGGAGTTTGGAGGTTTATTTCCGATCAGAAGGCAACCACTATTGAGGTTGTAAGCGAGCTAACAGCAAGGTATGCTGACCGTCACACTGTGGTTTCCACAGTTAGCTACCTGCTAGGCTAGCTACTACCATTCACTTGAATGTGTTTGTTCTTTAGCATGCTAGCTTGATTTACAGGCTAACCAAATTAGCTGTTTAAAGTCCTAAACAGGTATTCGCTGGAATCATACATGACTATTAGAGACAATGACAGACGGTATCAAATGAATATTTATTACTGTTTGGTGTTGGAAAAACGTTTGTCGATGTCTATGACACGACCTAGCCTACCCAATTGGTAGGCTATCATTGGACCTATCTTAGACCTACCGTTCGACAAGCAATACATTTGAATTAAATTTGTATGAAGTAATGAAATGCAGTTTGGTATCTAATCAAGTGCAACACGTGCAGATTGTATAGAATGCAGTATTTAGAGATACAATGCAGTTAGTTACAGCTAGTGTAAGTAAAGATGGTTAATAGATATGTGCAGAGTAGATAAATTACCTAGGGAAATGCATGTGTGTGTAATGTAGTTATGGCAGTACAATGCACAGGGCAAAGAAAAATAGCATGGCATAAATAAATGTGATAAATACAGATGGAATCATACAGATTATCCTATACCACTGTAGATAGGGCTATACAGATGTGAATTGAAGAGGAACACTGTACAGATTTTGTATGGATGGTAAGGTATGGATAGAGGGGAAGGAAAGAATGGTCTTTGGGAAGAGTTCAATAAGGTGACCGCTGTGGGAAAGAAGTGGTTTCTGAACCTGCTTGTGTTAGTCCGCAAACTGTGAAAATGGTAGAGCCTGGGGGAGGAGCAGAAAAGAGCATGGCCCGATGACAGTAGTCTGATCTTACATGCCTGGTGCAGGCATCTCTTCTTGTGGACCTCCTGTGATTGCCTGTCAGCAATTCTCTCTCAGCTTAGTACTCTTTTAAGGTTCACACTGTCAGTTCTCAAAAATTAAATGTTGATCATGCGTCAATACTCATTTAAACCTTAAAGTAATCAAAATGTAATCCAAAAGTAATTAGTTACATTACTTTTCAAAAGTAATCAGAAAAGTTACACTACAATTACATTTTAAACAAGGTAACTTGTAACTGTAACGGATTACTTTTTAAAAGTAACTTACCCAACACTGCTGATAGCCAACAGGGCATATTTTTAGTTGCCATCAGAGGTGAGGACTCGAGTCACATGACTTGGACTCGAGTCAGACTCGAGTCATTAATATTAAGACTTTTGACCTGACTTGAAAAAATATTCAGAGACTTAGACTTGACTTGGACTTTTACACCAATAACTTGGGACTTGAATTGGACTTGAACCTGTTTACTTGCAAAGACTTGATTTTTTTACCCCAAATCTAAATTTTAAAACGCATATTAATATTTATAAAGTGCACCCCATTAATTTCATTTCCGTCCTTCTGACGCAGACCGGTCCTCTGCTTTTCCACACTCTGTACGTTGTGTGTGTGTGTATGTGTGTGTGCATGAGCTGCAGCACAACCAATCAAATGGGGGGGTCAGCGAACGTGAATTGTTACCGGGCGGGGTGTAAAATGGACACAAATTAAGTATTATATCGCGATCGATCGATCGCCAGTGGTTGGTGCCAGAGCGAACTAGTAACTCATTGAATCATAGATAAGGATCAGAGGTAAATAAACTAGATTTTTTTTTTCGGCGTGAGAAATCTGGGGGGCCTTATAAGAAAAGGCTCTTCCCCCTACTGTTACCTTATTAATTTGTGGAACTAATAAAAGACCAGCACCTGTATTCTGTAAGATTCTGTTTGGTCATGTAGAGTTTTCTTTTCACCTACTGCTTGAGTCCACATCAGGTTCTTCCAAATGGACAGCAGAATCCTTTTCATATGTAAAAGGTAAAGACATTAAAGAGAATTCGATACAGGACACCAACATTTTTATTACTGAATCATGATTGATGCAATGACATTTTATATTTTTCACTCTTTATGAGTTTTGTCTGACTTGGTCTTTTTAATTTTTCCACCCATACCTTTTGAGCACAACTCGAACTGAACAGCAGAGGACAGAACAAGCATTAGAAGATGAAGGTAATCAAAGACACATTGAATACAACATGTGTACATAATAAATTGTCAGCATTAAACAGTAATTGGTGTGACACTACTGTGCAATATTCTGTAAGATTCTGTTTGGTCATGTAGAGTTTTCTTTTCACCTACTGCTTGAGTCCACATCAGGTTTTTCCAAATGGACAGCAGAATCCTTTCATATCTAAAAGGTAAAGACATTGAAGAGAGGTTGATACAGGACACCATTTTTATTACTGAATCATGATTGATGCAATGACTTTTTTATATTTTTCACTCTTTATGAGTTTTGGCTGACTTGGTCTTTTTCATTTTTCCACCTATACCTTTTGAGCACAACTCGAACAGAACAGCAGAAGACAGAACAAGCATTAGAAGATGAAGGTAATCAAAGACACATTGAATACAACATGTGTACATAATAAATTGTCAGCATTAAACAGTAATTGGTGTGACACTAGTGTGCAATATTCTGTAAGATTCTGTTTGGTCATGTAGAGTTTTCTTTTCACCTACTGTTTAAGTCCACATCAGGTTCTTTCAAATGGACAGCAGAATCTTTTTCATATCTAAAAGGTATAGACATTGAAGAGAGTGTCATGCAGGACACCAATATTTTCATTACTGAATCATGATTTATGCAATGACATTTTATATTTTTCACTCTTTATGAGTTTTGGCTGACTTGGTCTTTTTCATTTTTCTACCCATACCTTTTGAGCACAACTCGAACGGAACAGCAGAGGACAGAACAAGCATTAGAAGATGAAGGTAATCAAAGACACAATGAATACAACATGTGTACATAATAAATTGTCTGCATTAAACAGTAATTGGTGTGACACTAGTGTGCAATATTCTCTAAGATTCTGTTTGGTCATGTAGAGTTTTCTTTTCACCTACTGCTTGAGTCCACATCAGGTTGTTCCAAATGGACAGCAGAATCCTTTTCATATCTAAAAGGTATAGACATTGAAGAGAGGTTGATACAGGACACCAACATTTTTATTACTGAATCATGATTGATGCAATGACATTTTATATTTTTCACTCTTTATGAGTTTTGGCTGACTTGGTCTTTTTCATTTTTCCACCCATACCTTTTGAGCACAACTCGAACGGAACAGCAGAGGACAGAACAAGCATTAGAAGATGAAGGTAATCAAAGACACATTGAATACAACATGTGTACATAATAAATTGTCTGCATTAAACAGTAATTGGTGTGACACTAGTGTGCAATATTCTGTAAGATTCTGTTTGGTCATGTAGAGTTTTCTTTTCACCTACTGCTTGAGTCCACATCAAGTTCTTCCAAATGGACAGCAGAATCCTTTTCATATCTAAAAGGTATAGACCAGAGGTGGGGACTCGAGTCACAACGTGAATTGTTACCGGGCGGGGTGTAAAATGGACACAAATTAAGTATTATATCGCGATCGATCGCCAGTGGTTGTTGCCGGAGCGAACTTGTAACTCATTGAATCATAGATAAGGATCAGAGGTAAATAAACTAGATTTTTTTTTTCGGCGTGAGAAATCTGGGGGGCCTTATAAGAAAAGGCTCTTCCCCCTACTGTTACCTCATTCATTTGTGGAACTAATAAAAGACCAGCACTCTGTGATCTTAGTGGACGTGGGGGTTCATAGTAGGAAATAAGTTCCTGGAGGTATTCAGGAGCAAGCCCGTGCAGTGCTTTATATGTTAATAATAGAATTTTAAAATCAATACGGGGGAAGAGCCTTTTCTTATAACGCCCCCCAGCTTTGGAACAACCTTCCAAATTGCATACGGGACTCTGACACAGTCAAAATCTTTAAGTCTAGGTTGAAAACCCACCTATTTGGTTTAGCGTTTGATAATTAATATCCCCCCTTAGATAAATGTACAGATCCAGGGGTTTATAGACGAAGGGTTTTATGGTAGACTGGGGCGCTGGTGCTGTCGTCCTGTCACTGCTCGTGGTCACTCAAGTTTGTTGACAGGGCAGTGGATGGATGCCATTGTCTCAGAATGCCCCCAAGCCTATGTTACCTTCTGGTTCTGCCTTTTTAGCTAGGCTGTAATAGTTTAACTTAATGCCGGAGTTGCTGCCACACTCCTGAAATGTGTTTAATTTTATCTGTCCTGTATATGTCCTCATACAGAGCTAATTTTCCCTGTTTTATTTTCTCCACATGGCTGCCCGCCTGCTCGAGGAAAAATGAGATGAGGAGAGACAAGCGATCCATCCAGTGCCAGCCACCTACTGCCTGACCGGATGAGCCTACACCATGATGGACATTACTACATCTTTTCCTTTTCTTTATTTCTTTCTGTTTAAATTGTTGTTGTTGTCATGGTGACCGGTGTCGGCCAGAGGAGGAAGGGTTCCCCTCCTGAGTCTTGGTTCCTCTCAAGGTTTCTTCCTCATGCAAAAAACTAGGGAGTTTTTCCTTGCCACTGTCGCCCTTGGCTTGCTCACTGGGGGCTAGGACTCGGCACTTGTAAAGCTGCTTTGTGACAACAACTGTTGTAAAAAGCGCTATATAAATAAAATTTGATTGATTGATTGAAATCGGATGTGTGGCGTGAGAGCGTGTGAAGACAGTCAAATGCATGTGTCTCACGCTCAATGCGTGAGAGTTGGCAACCCGGGGTTCTGTATCTGAACTCAGGGAAGAGAGCCTCTCTCTGTCACCATCATATCCAGTTCTATCTCAGCATGGATTGTGTATTTGAAGACATCTACGTCGAGAAAAAAAAATATTGACAAAAGTGGAGCGAGTTTTCAGCTATGGGGACATCATTCTACGGCCTCATCGTGCACAAATGACATACAGACTTTTGGCCAGTTTGGTCTTTTGCAAATGCAATGCAGAATAGTTTACTGAAATGTCTAAAGTTGCATTCCTGATTCCTGTTCATTGTTCAGTTCTTATATTTGTTTGTCTTGTGTCACTCACATATGGACACACATGTTCTCCAAGAAACCAGATAAGAGAAGAGAGGGAAAAATGCTGTTATGGTTCTTTGTATTGTACTGTGAAAATATCAGCACTTTTTATTTGAACATGGAGTTCTACTTATGACTTTTTCACAGAATATTTATTTCTGGAAAATTGTAGTTTAAAGTATGAATATTTTTGCAGCTAATTTTAACAAATTGAACTGTGCAATAAAGAGGTGTAATTTAAATTTGTTTTATACTTTGTGTTTTCAGTTGCACGTGTTTTATCAAGATTTGAGGAGAATACAGATTTAAAAAAGAACACATGTCTATTATTTACATTTAAAATATACCTGCAACATTGGTTAAAAAAAAAAAGACTCGAAAGGACTTGAAATTCCAAGTTTCAGACTTGGGACTTGACTTGACTGTTGCCTGTCTTGACTCGAGACTTGACTTGACTTGACTGTCTTTGCTTGAGACTTGACTCGGGACTTGAGGATAAAGACTTGGACTTACTTGAGACTTGCAAAACACTGACTTGGTCCCACCTCTGAATTAATTCATATCCAATATACAGTCATGTCCTTCAGGTAACTTCTGTTTACCCTCCACTGACTGCAGGCCTTGTTGCATATATTTTGCAATTAGTAAATCAATATAGGCCTACAATGAAGACAGTAAAAGACCGTAAAGTAGGAGAAGGAGTTATAGGCTACTGAATGTTGTCATTACATGAATGCAGATGGGCATTTTTCACAGGTAATGGGGAACTTCCCGTTTCTTCTTTCACAAATGAATGTAATTTATGTTGCCTAACAAAACCTATACAACAGAAGACGTTCAGCTTAACACATAGATTTGCAAACTACCTTAATTATTTGTATGTGGTCGTCCTCACGTTATCTATCATTGATTTGGGCTAGTGCGACTAGTTTATCAGGTGACCAGTCGGCTAAAAATGCTTAGTAGTTTAGTGCTGTATGAGACATTTTACAACACAAGAAAATGATTTCACGTTGGGCTTAGAGGGCAAACGGTACGATTTGACTTGATGTGTATGTGACCTGGCTGGTGGGGACGGGAGAAGAAGTCTATCTGTGAGCGTGTGTGCTGTGCTGAAGACGCTTCCTTCCACTCGCTGAACTGAACTGCTGCAGCGCATCTGGTGTTAAAGGAAGAGAGAGGTCGGGTGTGTGAGGTGGTGGCTCATTTCAGGGCATTGTTTTTAATCGCTCAGGCTTTCAAAAGATCATTTCAAGCCGACCTCAGTAAAATGATAATAATAATAAAAAAAAAAAACGAAGTTTCAAAAGGGCACTTTCGTTGATAAAGGGCAGAGTTGGTGGTGCTTTAGCACCACCTGATGTCTATGTGTGCACGCCACTGTTATATATACATATTATCATAACGTGTATGTAAATTATCGAATGAATATCAAGTTCATTTCGGCATCATGGACAGTTAAATGACTTCATGAATTCAGTTAAATGATTTCGTTCATGTATATCAATATCAACATTGCACTGAATCCTATCGCATTATCAACGTGCCGAATTTGGAATGTTCCAGAAATCACAACAATTTTATAATTTTATATGCTTTACAAGGCAATAAAATGAGTTCATTGCTGTTGTGGTTAACTCATTTTGCTCGTAATCTGCCAGTTAAAATCCAAACAGTTTTTGTTAGCCTCAGATTTGGCACGAAATTATCACTTTAATTCTGATGCTAAATTAACGAGCTAATCAAACACGTTGAGATGAGTTTTAGACATAAAATCAGTCAAGCAGGTTCCAGCACAAAAGTCAGACAGGTGCGCTGTAAAAGGTTCGGTCACACTTTATCGCTCGGGCTGCGCTACAGCGTCTGTTCTCAGATGCGCTCCCACTACTGATCGGTAAGGGGGCTTTGACCTGCTCTGTTTCCGACCTGGTGGCCCGAAGCTCCCTCAGGGACACCATATCGACAGCGAGCTTAGTGCGGACAACCGATCAACACAGCGCGGTGCAGCCCAGAAGCCCCGAACTCACAAGCTCCTCCAAGCTCAGCCTCCAAGTAACGTGGATTACAGGTACGCGCCACTGCGCCCGGCGGCTTTTGGAGAGATCTGCTCAGCTCTTAATAAAGAGACTTAGCCGGTGCTGACATGTTTCCAGTGGCCTTATATATGAATAGTCTGTTTTAAAAACTACAAAAAGTGTGGATACAAAAGTGTGTTGGTCATGGGACTAATGTTTCAATCCAAATAAGCGCCTGGGGTTTATGGAATGAAAGTAATCATAAAATGAAGGTTAATTCAAGGTGGGTTCTTAAAACGCCTGATGAAATTAGTAATTTAATACGATAAATCGTTTCAAACTATAACTATAGGTGAAATAAAATGGAAAGAAAGCAAAAGTCCACTTTGTGCTTGAAACATAGGCTTCTTTGAGAGGTTTATCCGTTGGTGCGGTGTCACGGCATAATCGCAATGCGCATGCGCACGTTTCGAATATTTTATCTTTGTATATTATGAATTTTTGACCTTTGACATTGCCCGTTCTTGGCGTAATGGGTAGCGCACTGGTCAGTCACGCAGAACGACGAGAGTTCAAATCCGCCACCGGGTGTGTGACCCCATAACTTCAATAATGATATTGAGCGTGGAGGCCCTGGATCAGGGAGCCGAGAGGAAACGCGCTGCGCTAGGTTTCTTAATGACAGTGATGAGAATGACGGGCTCAGTTACAGGAGGATCACAAGGGCCAATAGATCAATACCCAGTGCCCACCTCACCGGTGCCTGATAGCCAACAGGGCACATTTTTAGTTGCCACTACCGGTTTTTTTTTTTTTTTTTTTTTTGTTCAATCTGAAAAATCGAACTATGCATTATTTATAATATATACGTAAAATATCCAATGAATATCAAGTTCATTTCAGCACCTTGGACAGTTAAATGACTTCATGACTTTATTTAAATGACTTCCTTCGTGTATATCAAAATCACCTTTCCACTATACAAAAGCTGTTCAGTCCATCTCATGACATTATGTCAATGCACAGAATTTGAAATGTGCCGGATATCCTGACGTCGTAATCGCAATGCGCATGCGCATATGTCGTGTATTTTAACTTTGTATATTATGAATTTTGATCCGTAAGCGGCCCTATGTTGGCCTAATGGGTAGGGCACTGGTCATTGAAGCACTTGGGTCAGCAAGACCCGGGTTCGAACCCCACGCTAGATTAAGTGTAACAAAAAAAGGTATACCAAAAAAACGAAAAAAAGACAAAAACAAAAAAAAACAAAAAAAAAAAAAAAAAGCCCAGTGCTGATCTGACCGGTGCCTGATAGCCAACAGGGCCTATTTTTAGTTGCCATGTATCAACGTTATTTTTTCTCCTCAATCTGAATATATATACATATTATCATAACATGTATGTAAATTATCGAATGAATATCAAGTTCATTTCGGCATCATGAACAGTTAAATGACTTCATGAATTCAGTTAAATGATTTCGTTCATGTATATCTTATAATTTTAGTTACATTTTAAAAATATAAACAAAAACCTTTGCGAAATATTTAATGATATTTTTATTGCTTTGCGCCCTACATCGCCGTTTGCCGCTTGTTTCCCGCTTGCAAACGCGCGGTTCAGTTTCAGCTCAAGCAGCAATGACAGACGCCTTCAAGCACTGGACATTTAAGAAGCGTTTGTTTTGTTTTCGTGTTGTCAATAAATGTGAACCATGTGCCACCATCGGCAACTATTTGTGATTATGCCAAGCCTTTGTGTAAATTTCGGAGTTTGGAGGTTTATTTCCGATCAGAAGGCAACCACTATTGAGGTTGTAAGCGAGCTAACAGCAAGGTATGCTGACCGTCACACTGTGGTTTCCACAGTTAGCTACCTGCTAGGCTAGCTACTACCATTCACTTGAATGTGTTTGTTCTTTAGCATGCTAGCTTGATTTACAGGCTAACCAAATTAGCTGTTTAAAGTCCTAAACAGGTATTCGCTGGAATCATACATGACTATTAGAGACAATGACAGACGGTATCAAATGAATATTTATTACTGTTTGGTGTTGGAAAAACGTTTGTCGATGTCTATGACACGACCTAGCCTACCCAATTGGTAGGCTATCATTGGACCTATCTTAGACCTACCGTTCGACAAGCAATACATTTGAATTAAATTTGTATGAAGTAATGAAATGCAGTTTGGTATCTAATCAAGTGCAACACGTGCAGATTGTATAGAATGCAGTATTTAGAGATACAATGCAGTTAGTTACAGCTAGTGTAAGTAAAGATGGTTAATAGATATGTGCAGAGTAGATAAATTACCTAGGGAAATGCATGTGTGTGTAATGTAGTTATGGCAGTACAATGCACAGGGCAAAGAAAAATAGCATGGCATAAATAAATGTGATAAATACAGATGGAATCATACAGATTATCCTATACCACTGTAGATAGGGCTATACAGATGTGAATTGAAGAGGAACACTGTACAGATTTTGTATGGATGGTAAGGTATGGATAGAGGGGAAGGAAAGAATGGTCTTTGGGAAGAGTTCAATAAGGTGACCGCTGTGGGAAAGAAGTGGTTTCTGAACCTGCTTGTGTTAGTCCGCAAACTGTGAAAATGGTAGAGCCTGGGGGAGGAGCAGAAAAGAGCATGGCCCGATGACAGTAGTCTGATCTTACATGCCTGGTGCAGGCATCTCTTCTTGTGGACCTCCTGTGATTGCCTGTCAGCAATTCTCTCTCAGCTTAGTACTCTTTTAAGGTTCACACTGTCAGTTCTCAAAAATTAAATGTTGATCATGCGTCAATACTCATTTAAACCTTAAAGTAATCAAAATGTAATCCAAAAGTAATTAGTTACATTACTTTTCAAAAGTAATCAGAAAAGTTACACTACAATTACATTTTAAACAAGGTAACTTGTAACTGTAACGGATTACTTTTTAAAAGTAACTTACCCAACACTGCTGATAGCCAACAGGGCATATTTTTAGTTGCCATCAGAGGTGGGGACTCGAGTCACATGACTTGGACTCGAGTCAGACTCGAGTCATTAATATTAAGACTTTTGACCTGACTTGAAAAAATATTCAGAGACTTAGACTTGACTTGGACTTTTACACCAATAACTTGGGACTTGAATTGGACTTGAACCTGTTTACTTGCAAAGACTTGATTTTTTTACCCCAAATCTAAATTTTAAAACGCATATTAATATTTATAAAGTGCACCCCATTAATTTCATTTCCGTCCTTCTGACGCAGACCGGTCCTCTGCTTTTCCACACTCTGTACGTTGTGTGTGTGTGTATGTGTGTGTGCATGAGCTGCAGCACAACCAATCAAATGGGGGGGTCAGCGAACGTGAATTGTTACCGGGCGGGGTGTAAAATGGACACAAATTAAGTATTATATCGCGATCGATCGATCGCCAGTGGTTGGTGCCAGAGCGAACTAGTAACTCATTGAATCATAGATAAGGATCAGAGGTAAATAAACTAGATTTTTTTTTTCGGCGTGAGAAATCTGGGGGGCCTTATAAGAAAAGGCTCTTCCCCCTACTGTTACCTTATTAATTTGTGGAACTAATAAAAGACCAGCACCTGTATTCTGTAAGATTCTGTTTGGTCGTGTAGAGTTTTCTTTTCACCTACTGCTTGAGTCCACATCAGGTTCTTCCAAATGGACAGCAGAATCCTTTTCATATGTAAAAGGTAAAGACATTAAAGAGAATTCGATACAGGACACCAACATTTTTATTACTGAATCATGATTGATGCAATGACATTTTATATTTTTCACTCTTTATGAGTTTTGTCTGACTTGGTCTTTTTCATTTTTCCACCCATACCTTTTGAGCACAACTCGAACGGAACAGCAGAGGACAGAACAAGCATTAGAAGATGAAGGTAATCAAAGACACATTGAATACAACATGTGTACATAATAAATTGTCAGCATTAAACAGTAATTGGTGTGACACTACTGTGCAATATTCTGTAAGATTCTGTTTGGTCATGTAGAGTTTTCTTTTCACCTACTGCTTGAGTCCACATCAGGTTTTTCCAAATGGACAGCAGAATCCTTTCATATCTAAAAGGTAAAGACATTGAAGAGAGGTTGATACAGGACACCAACATTTTTATTACTGAATCATGATTGATGCAATGACTTTTTTATATTTTTCACTCTTTATGAGTTTTGGCTGACTTGGTCTTTTTCATTTTTCCACCTATACCTTTTGAGCACAACTCGAACAGAACAGCAGAAGACAGAACAAGCATTAGAAGATGAAGGTAATCAAAGACACATTGAATACAACATGTGTACATAATAAATTGTCAGCATTAAACAGTAATTGGTGTGACACTAGTGTGCAATATTCTGTAAGATTCTGTTTGGTCATGTAGAGTTTTCTTTTCACCTACTGTTTAAGTCCACATCAGGTTCTTTCAAATGGACAGCAGAATCTTTTTCATATCTAAAAGGTATAGACATTGAAGAGAGTGTCATGCAGGACACCAATATTTTCATTACTGAATCATGATTTATGCAATGACATTTTATATTTTTCACTCTTTATGAGTTTTGGCTGACTTGGTCTTTTTCATTTTTCCACCCATACCTTTTGAGCACAACTCGAACGGAACAGCAGAGGACAGAACAAGCATTAGAAGATGAAGGTAATCAAAGACACATTGAATACAACATGTGTACATAATAAATTGTCTGCATTAAACAGTAATTGGTGTGACACTAGTGTGCAATATTCTGTAAGATTCTGTTTGGTCATGTAGAGTTTTCTTTTCACCTACTGCTTGAGTCCACATCAAGTTCTTCCAAATGGACAGCAGAATCCTTTTCATATCTAAAAGGTATAGACCAGAGGTGGGGACTCGAGTCACAACGTGAATTGTTACCGGGCGGGGTGTAAAATGGACACAAATTAAGTATTATATCGCGATCGATCGCCAGTGGTTGTTGCCGGAGCGAACTTGTAACTCATTGAATCATAGATAAGGATCAGAGGTAAATAAACTAGATTTTTTTTTTCGGTGTGAGAAATCTGGGGGGCCTTATAAGAAAAGGCTCTTCCCCCTACTGTTACCTCATTCATTTGTGGAACTAATAAAAGACCAGCACTCTGTGATCTTAGTGGACGTGGGGGTTCATAGTAGGAAATAAGTTCCTGGAGGTATTCAGGAGCAAGCCCGTGCAGTGCTTTATATGTTAATAATAGAATTTTAAAATCAATACGGGGGAAGAGCCTTTTCTTATAACGCCCCCCAGCTTTGGAACAACCTTCCAAATTGCATACGGGACTCTGACACAGTCAAAATCTTTAAGTCTAGGTTGAAAACCCACCTATTTGGTTTAGCGTTTGATAATTAATATCCCCCCTTAGATAAATGTACAGATCCAGGGGTTTATAGACGAAGGGTTTTATGGTAGACTGGGGCGCTGGTGCTGTCGTCCTGTCACTGCTCGTGGTCACTCAAGTTTGTTGACAGGGCAGTGGATGGATGCCATTGTCTCAGAATGCCCCCAAGCCTATGTTACCTTCTGGTTCTGCCTTTTTAGCTAGGCTGTAATAGTTTAACTTAATGCCGGAGTTGCTGCCACACTCCTGAAATGTGTTTAATTTTATCTGTCCTGTATATGTCCTCATACAGAGCTAATTTTCCCTGTTTTATTTTCTCCACATGGCTGCCCGCCTGCTCGAGGAAAAATGAGATGAGGAGAGACAAGCGATCCATCCAGTGCCAGCCACCTACTGCCTGACCGGATGAGCCTACACCATGATGGACATTACTACATCTTTTCCTTTTCTTTATTTCTTTCTGTTTAAATTGTTGTTGTTGTCATGGTGACCGGTGTCGGCCAGAGGAGGAAGGGTTCCCCTCCTGAGTCTTGGTTCCTCTCAAGGTTTCTTCCTCATGCAAAAAACTAGGGAGTTTTTCCTTGCCACTGTCGCCCTTGGCTTGCTCACTGGGGGCTAGGACTCGGCACTTGTAAAGCTGCTTTGTGACAACAACTGTTGTAAAAAGCGCTATATAAATAAAATTTGATTGATTGATTGAAATCGGATGTGTGGCGTGAGAGCGTGTGAAGACAGTCAAATGCATGTGTCTCACGCTCAATGCGTGAGAGTTGGCAACCCGGGGTTCTGTATCTGAACTCAGGGAAGAGAGCCTCTCTCTGTCACCATCATATCCAGTTCTATCTCAGCATGGATTGTGTATTTGAAGACATCTACGTCGAGAAAAAAAAATATTGACAAAAGTGGAGCGAGTTTTCAGCTATGGGGACATCATTCTACGGCCTCATCGTGCACAAATGACATACAGACTTTTGGCCAGTTTGGTCTTTTGCAAATGCAATGCAGAATAGTTTACTGAAATGTCTAAAGTTGCATTCCTGATTCCTGTTCATTGTTCAGTTCTTATATTTGTTTGTCTTGTGTCACTCACATATGGACACACATGTTCTCCAAGAAACCAGATAAGAGAAGAGAGGGAAAAATGCTGTTATGGTTCTTTGTATTGTACTGTGAAAATATCAGCACTTTTTATTTGAACATGGAGTTCTACTTATGACTTTTTCACAGAATATTTATTTCTGGAAAATTGTAGTTTAAAGTATGAATATTTTTGCAGCTAATTTTAACAAATTGAACTGTGCAATAAAGAGGTGTAATTTAAATTTGTTTTATACTTTGTGTTTTCAGTTGCACGTGTTTTATCAAGATTTGAGGAGAATACAGATTTAAAAAAGAACACATGTCTATTATTTACATTTAAAATATACCTGCAACATTGGTTAAAAAAAAAAAGACTCGAAAGGACTTGAAATTCCAAGTTTCAGACTTGGGACTTGACTTGACTGTTGCCTGTCTTGACTCGAGACTTGACTTGACTTGACTGTCTTTGCTTGAGACTTGACTCGGGACTTGAGGATAAAGACTTGGACTTACTTGAGACTTGCAAAACACTGACTTGGTCCCACCTCTGAATTAATTCATATCCAATATACAGTCATGTCCTTCAGGTAACTTCTGTTTACCCTCCACTGACTGCAGGCCTTGTTGCATATATTTTGCAATTAGTAAATCAATATAGGCCTACAATGAAGACAGTAAAAGACCGTAAAGTAGGAGAAGGAGTTATAGGCTACTGAATGTTGTCATTACATGAATGCAGATGGGCATTTTTCACAGGTAATGGGGAACTTCCCGTTTCTTCTTTCACAAATGAATGTAATTTATGTTGCCTAACAAAACCTATACAACAGAAGACGTTCAGCTTAACACATAGATTTGCAAACTACCTTAATTATTTGTATGTGGTCGTCCTCACGTTATCTATCATTGATTTGGGCTAGTGCGACTAGTTTATCAGGTGACCAGTCGGCTAAAAATGCTTAGTAGTTTAGTGCTGTATGAGACATTTTACAACACAAGAAAATGATTTCACGTTGGGCTTAGAGGGCAAACGGTACGATTTGACTTGATGTGTATGTGACCTGGCTGGTGGGGACGGGAGAAGAAGTCTATCTGTGAGCGTGTGTGCTGTGCTGAAGACGCTTCCTTCCACTCGCTGAACTGAACTGCTGCAGCGCATCTGGTGTTAAAGGAAGAGAGAGGTCGGGTGTGTGAGGTGGTGGCTCATTTCAGGGCATTGTTTTTAATCGCTCAGGCTTTCAAAAGATCATTTCAAGCCGACCTCAGTAAAATGATAATAATAATAAAAAAAAAAAACGAAGTTTCAAAAGGGCACTTTCGTTGATAAAGGGCAGAGTTGGTGGTGCTTTAGCACCACCTGATGTCTATGTGTGCACGCCACTGTTATATATACATATTATCATAACGTGTATGTAAATTATCGAATGAATATCAAGTTCATTTCGGCATCATGGACAGTTAAATGACTTCATGAATTCAGTTAAATGATTTCGTTCATGTATATCAATATCAACATTGCACTGAATCCTATCGCATTATCAACGTGCCGAATTTGGAATGTTCCAGAAATCACAACAATTTTATAATTTTATATGCTTTACAAGGCAATAAAATGAGTTCATTGCTGTTGTGGTTAACTCATTTTGCTCGTAATCTGCCAGTTAAAATCCAAACAGTTTTTGTTAGCCTCAGATTTGGCACGAAATTATCACTTTAATTCTGATGCTAAATTAACGAGCTAATCAAACACGTTGAGATGAGTTTTAGACATAAAATCAGTCAAGCAGGTTCCAGCACAAAAGTCAGACAGGTGCGCTGTAAAAGGTTCGGTCACACTTTATCGCTCGGGCTGCGCTACAGCGTCTGTTCTCAGATGCGCTCCCACTACTGATCGGTAAGGGGGCTTTGACCTGCTCTGTTTCCGACCTGGTGGCCCGAAGCTCCCTCAGGGACACCATATCGACAGCGAGCTTAGTGCGGACAACCGATCAACACAGCGCGGTGCAGCCCAGAAGCCCCGAACTCACAAGCTCCTCCAAGCTCAGCCTCCAAGTAACGTGGATTACAGGTACGCGCCACTGCGCCCGGCGGCTTTTGGAGAGATCTGCTCAGCTCTTAATAAAGAGACTTAGCCGGTGCTGACATGTTTCCAGTGGCCTTATATATGAATAGTCTGTTTTAAAAACTACAAAAAGTGTGGATACAAAAGTGTGTTGGTCATGGGACTAATGTTTCAATCCAAATAAGCGCCTGGGGTTTATGGAATGAAAGTAATCATAAAATGAAGGTTAATTCAAGGTGGGTTCTTAAAACGCCTGATGAAATTAGTAATTTAATACGATAAATCGTTTCAAACTATAACTATAGGTGAAATAAAATGGAAAGAAAGCAAAAGTCCACTTTGTGCTTGAAACATAGGCTTCTTTGAGAGGTTTATCCGTTGGTGCGGTGTCACGGCATAATCGCAATGCGCATGCGCACGTTTCGAATATTTTATCTTTGTATATTATGAATTTTTGACCTTTGACATTGCCCGTTCTTGGCGTAATGGGTAGCGCACTGGTCAGTCACGCAGAACGACGAGAGTTCAAATCCGCCACCGGGTGTGTGACCCCATAACTTCAATAATGATATTGAGCGTGGAGGCCCTGGATCAGGGAGCCGAGAGGAAACGCGCTGCGCTAGGTTTCTTAATGACAGTGATGAGAATGACGGGCTCAGTTACAGGAGGATCACAAGGGCCAATAGATCAATACCCAGTGCCCACCTCACCGGTGCCTGATAGCCAACAGGGCACATTTTTAGTTGCCACTACCGGTTTTTTTTTTTTTTTTTTTTTGTTCAATCTGAAAAATCGAACTATGCATTATTTATAATATATACGTAAAATATCCAATGAATATCAAGTTCATTTCAGCACCTTGGACAGTTAAATGACTTCATGACTTTATTTAAATGACTTCCTTCGTGTATATCAAAATCACCTTTCCACTATACAAAAGCTGTTCAGTCCATCTCATGACATTATGTCAATGCACAGAATTTGAAATGTGCCGGATATCCTGACGTCGTAATCGCAATGCGCATGCGCATATGTCGTGTATTTTAACTTTGTATATTATGAATTTTGATCCGTAAGCGGCCCTATGTTGGCCTAATGGGTAGGGCACTGGTCATTGAAGCACTTGGGTCAGCAAGACCCGGGTTCGAACCCCACGCTAGATTAAGTGTAACAAAAAAAGGTATACCAAAAAAACGAAAAAAAGACAAAAACAAAAAAAAACAAAAAAAAAAAAAAAAAGCCCAGTGCTGATCTGACCGGTGCCTGATAGCCAACAGGGCCTATTTTTAGTTGCCATGTATCAACGTTATTTTTTCTCCTCAATCTGAATATATATACATATTATCATAACATGTATGTAAATTATCGAATGAATATCAAGTTCATTTCGGCATCATGAACAGTTAAATGACTTCATGAATTCAGTTAAATGATTTCGTTCATGTATATCTTATAATTTTAGTTACATTTTAAAAATATAAACAAAAACCTTTGCGAAATATTTAATGATATTTTTATTGCTTTGCGCCCTACATCGCCGTTTGCCGCTTGTTTCCCGCTTGCAAACGCGCGGTTCAGTTTCAGCTCAAGCAGCAATGACAGACGCCTTCAAGCACTGGACATTTAAGAAGCGTTTGTTTTGTTTTCGTGTTGTCAATAAATGTGAACCATGTGCCACCATCGGCAACTATTTGTGATTATGCCAAGCCTTTGTGTAAATTTCGGAGTTTGGAGGTTTATTTCCGATCAGAAGGCAACCACTATTGAGGTTGTAAGCGAGCTAACAGCAAGGTATGCTGACCGTCACACTGTGGTTTCCACAGTTAGCTACCTGCTAGGCTAGCTACTACCATTCACTTGAATGTGTTTGTTCTTTAGCATGCTAGCTTGATTTACAGGCTAACCAAATTAGCTGTTTAAAGTCCTAAACAGGTATTCGCTGGAATCATACATGACTATTAGAGACAATGACAGACGGTATCAAATGAATATTTATTACTGTTTGGTGTTGGAAAAACGTTTGTCGATGTCTATGACACGACCTAGCCTACCCAATTGGTAGGCTATCATTGGACCTATCTTAGACCTACCGTTCGACAAGCAATACATTTGAATTAAATTTGTATGAAGTAATGAAATGCAGTTTGGTATCTAATCAAGTGCAACACGTGCAGATTGTATAGAATGCAGTATTTAGAGATACAATGCAGTTAGTTACAGCTAGTGTAAGTAAAGATGGTTAATAGATATGTGCAGAGTAGATAAATTACCTAGGGAAATGCATGTGTGTGTAATGTAGTTATGGCAGTACAATGCACAGGGCAAAGAAAAATAGCATGGCATAAATAAATGTGATAAATACAGATGGAATCATACAGATTATCCTATACCACTGTAGATAGGGCTATACAGATGTGAATTGAAGAGGAACACTGTACAGATTTTGTATGGATGGTAAGGTATGGATAGAGGGGAAGGAAAGAATGGTCTTTGGGAAGAGTTCAATAAGGTGACCGCTGTGGGAAAGAAGTGGTTTCTGAACCTGCTTGTGTTAGTCCGCAAACTGTGAAAATGGTAGAGCCTGGGGGAGGAGCAGAAAAGAGCATGGCCCGATGACAGTAGTCTGATCTTACATGCCTGGTGCAGGCATCTCTTCTTGTGGACCTCCTGTGATTGCCTGTCAGCAATTCTCTCTCAGCTTAGTACTCTTTTAAGGTTCACACTGTCAGTTCTCAAAAATTAAATGTTGATCATGCGTCAATACTCATTTAAACCTTAAAGTAATCAAAATGTAATCCAAAAGTAATTAGTTACATTACTTTTCAAAAGTAATCAGAAAAGTTACACTACAATTACATTTTAAACAAGGTAACTTGTAACTGTAACGGATTACTTTTTAAAAGTAACTTACCCAACACTGCTGATAGCCAACAGGGCATATTTTTAGTTGCCATCAGAGGTGAGGACTCGAGTCACATGACTTGGACTCGAGTCAGACTCGAGTCATTAATATTAAGACTTTTGACCTGACTTGAAAAAATATTCAGAGACTTAGACTTGACTTGGACTTTTACACCAATAACTTGGGACTTGAATTGGACTTGAACCTGTTTACTTGCAAAGACTTGATTTTTTTACCCCAAATCTAAATTTTAAAACGCATATTAATATTTATAAAGTGCACCCCATTAATTTCATTTCCGTCCTTCTGACGCAGACCGGTCCTCTGCTTTTCCACACTCTGTACGTTGTGTGTGTGTGTATGTGTGTGTGCATGAGCTGCAGCACAACCAATCAAATGGGGGGGTCAGCGAACGTGAATTGTTACCGGGCGGGGTGTAAAATGGACACAAATTAAGTATTATATCGCGATCGATCGATCGCCAGTGGTTGGTGCCAGAGCGAACTAGTAACTCATTGAATCATAGATAAGGATCAGAGGTAAATAAACTAGATTTTTTTTTTCGGCGTGAGAAATCTGGGGGGCCTTATAAGAAAAGGCTCTTCCCCCTACTGTTACCTTATTAATTTGTGGAACTAATAAAAGACCAGCACCTGTATTCTGTAAGATTCTGTTTGGTCATGTAGAGTTTTCTTTTCACCTACTGCTTGAGTCCACATCAGGTTCTTCCAAATGGACAGCAGAATCCTTTTCATATGTAAAAGGTAAAGACATTAAAGAGAATTCGATACAGGACACCAACATTTTTATTACTGAATCATGATTGATGCAATGACATTTTATATTTTTCACTCTTTATGAGTTTTGTCTGACTTGGTCTTTTTAATTTTTCCACCCATACCTTTTGAGCACAACTCGAACTGAACAGCAGAGGACAGAACAAGCATTAGAAGATGAAGGTAATCAAAGACACATTGAATACAACATGTGTACATAATAAATTGTCAGCATTAAACAGTAATTGGTGTGACACTACTGTGCAATATTCTGTAAGATTCTGTTTGGTCATGTAGAGTTTTCTTTTTACCTACTGCTTGAGTCCACATCAGGTTTTTCCAAATGGACAGCAGAATCCTTTCATATCTAAAAGGTAAAGACATTGAAGAGAGGTTGATACAGGACACCATTTTTATTACTGAATCATGATTGATGCAATGACTTTTTTATATTTTTCACTCTTTATGAGTTTTGGCTGACTTGGTCTTTTTCATTTTTCCACCTATACCTTTTGAGCACAACTCGAACAGAACAGCAGAAGACAGAACAAGCATTAGAAGATGAAGGTAATCAAAGACACATTGAATACAACATGTGTACATAATAAATTGTCAGCATTAAACAGTAATTGGTGTGACACTAGTGTGCAATATTCTGTAAGATTCTGTTTGGTCATGTAGAGTTTTCTTTTCACCTACTGTTTAAGTCCACATCAGGTTCTTTCAAATGGACAGCAGAATCTTTTTCATATCTAAAAGGTATAGACATTGAAGAGAGTGTCATGCAGGACACCAATATTTTCATTACTGAATCATGATTTATGCAATGACATTTTATATTTTTCACTCTTTATGAGTTTTGGCTGACTTGGTCTTTTTCATTTTTCTACCCATACCTTTTGAGCACAACTCGAACGGAACAGCAGAGGACAGAACAAGCATTAGAAGATGAAGGTAATCAAAGACACAATGAATACAACATGTGTACATAATAAATTGTCTGCATTAAACAGTAATTGGTGTGACACTAGTGTGCAATATTCTCTAAGATTCTGTTTGGTCATGTAGAGTTTTCTTTTCACCTACTGCTTGAGTCCACATCAGGTTGTTCCAAATGGACAGCAGAATCCTTTTCATATCTAAAAGGTATAGACATTGAAGAGAGGTTGATACAGGACACCAACATTTTTATTACTGAATCATGATTGATGCAATGACATTTTATATTTTTCACTCTTTATGAGTTTTGGCTGACTTGGTCTTTTTCATTTTTCCACCCATACCTTTTGAGCACAACTCGAACGGAACAGCAGAGGACAGAACAAGCATTAGAAGATGAAGGTAATCAAAGACACATTGAATACAACATGTGTACATAATAAATTGTCTGCATTAAACAGTAATTGGTGTGACACTAGTGTGCAATATTCTGTAAGATTCTGTTTGGTCATGTAGAGTTTTCTTTTCACCTACTGCTTGAGTCCACATCAAGTTCTTCCAAATGGACAGCAGAATCCTTTTCATATCTAAAAGGTATAGACCAGAGGTGGGGACTCGAGTCACAACGTGAATTGTTACCGGGCGGGGTGTAAAATGGACACAAATTAAGTATTATATCGCGATCGATCGCCAGTGGTTGTTGCCGGAGCGAACTTGTAACTCATTGAATCATAGATAAGGATCAGAGGTAAATAAACTAGATTTTTTTTTTCGGCGTGAGAAATCTGGGGGGCCTTATAAGAAAAGGCTCTTCCCCCTACTGTTACCTCATTCATTTGTGGAACTAATAAAAGACCAGCACTCTGTGATCTTAGTGGACGTGGGGGTTCATAGTAGGAAATAAGTTCCTGGAGGTATTCAGGAGCAAGCCCGTGCAGTGCTTTATATGTTAATAATAGAATTTTAAAATCAATACGGGGGAAGAGCCTTTTCTTATAACGCCCCCCAGCTTTGGAACAACCTTCCAAATTGCATACGGGACTCTGACACAGTCAAAATCTTTAAGTCTAGGTTGAAAACCCACCTATTTGGTTTAGCGTTTGATAATTAATATCCCCCCTTAGATAAATGTACAGATCCAGGGGTTTATAGACGAAGGGTTTTATGGTAGACTGGGGCGCTGGTGCTGTCGTCCTGTCACTGCTCGTGGTCACTCAAGTTTGTTGACAGGGCAGTGGATGGATGCCATTGTCTCAGAATGCCCCCAAGCCTATGTTACCTTCTGGTTCTGCCTTTTTAGCTAGGCTGTAATAGTTTAACTTAATGCCGGAGTTGCTGCCACACTCCTGAAATGTGTTTAATTTTATCTGTCCTGTATATGTCCTCATACAGAGCTAATTTTCCCTGTTTTATTTTCTCCACATGGCTGCCCGCCTGCTCGAGGAAAAATGAGATGAGGAGAGACAAGCGATCCATCCAGTGCCAGCCACCTACTGCCTGACCGGATGAGCCTACACCATGATGGACATTACTACATCTTTTCCTTTTCTTTATTTCTTTCTGTTTAAATTGTTGTTGTTGTCATGGTGACCGGTGTCGGCCAGAGGAGGAAGGGTTCCCCTCCTGAGTCTTGGTTCCTCTCAAGGTTTCTTCCTCATGCAAAAAACTAGGGAGTTTTTCCTTGCCACTGTCGCCCTTGGCTTGCTCACTGGGGGCTAGGACTCGGCACTTGTAAAGCTGCTTTGTGACAACAACTGTTGTAAAAAGCGCTATATAAATAAAATTTGATTGATTGATTGAAATCGGATGTGTGGCGTGAGAGCGTGTGAAGACAGTCAAATGCATGTGTCTCACGCTCAATGCGTGAGAGTTGGCAACCCGGGGTTCTGTATCTGAACTCAGGGAAGAGAGCCTCTCTCTGTCACCATCATATCCAGTTCTATCTCAGCATGGATTGTGTATTTGAAGACATCTACGTCGAGAAAAAAAAATATTGACAAAAGTGGAGCGAGTTTTCAGCTATGGGGACATCATTCTACGGCCTCATCGTGCACAAATGACATACAGACTTTTGGCCAGTTTGGTCTTTTGCAAATGCAATGCAGAATAGTTTACTGAAATGTCTAAAGTTGCATTCCTGATTCCTGTTCATTGTTCAGTTCTTATATTTGTTTGTCTTGTGTCACTCACATATGGACACACATGTTCTCCAAGAAACCAGATAAGAGAAGAGAGGGAAAAATGCTGTTATGGTTCTTTGTATTGTACTGTGAAAATATCAGCACTTTTTATTTGAACATGGAGTTCTACTTATGACTTTTTCACAGAATATTTATTTCTGGAAAATTGTAGTTTAAAGTATGAATATTTTTGCAGCTAATTTTAACAAATTGAACTGTGCAATAAAGAGGTGTAATTTAAATTTGTTTTATACTTTGTGTTTTCAGTTGCACGTGTTTTATCAAGATTTGAGGAGAATACAGATTTAAAAAAGAACACATGTCTATTATTTACATTTAAAATATACCTGCAACATTGGTTAAAAAAAAAAAGACTCGAAAGGACTTGAAATTCCAAGTTTCAGACTTGGGACTTGACTTGACTGTTGCCTGTCTTGACTCGAGACTTGACTTGACTTGACTGTCTTTGCTTGAGACTTGACTCGGGACTTGAGGATAAAGACTTGGACTTACTTGAGACTTGCAAAACACTGACTTGGTCCCACCTCTGAATTAATTCATATCCAATATACAGTCATGTCCTTCAGGTAACTTCTGTTTACCCTCCACTGACTGCAGGCCTTGTTGCATATATTTTGCAATTAGTAAATCAATATAGGCCTACAATGAAGACAGTAAAAGACCGTAAAGTAGGAGAAGGAGTTATAGGCTACTGAATGTTGTCATTACATGAATGCAGATGGGCATTTTTCACAGGTAATGGGGAACTTCCCGTTTCTTCTTTCACAAATGAATGTAATTTATGTTGCCTAACAAAACCTATACAACAGAAGACGTTCAGCTTAACACATAGATTTGCAAACTACCTTAATTATTTGTATGTGGTCGTCCTCACGTTATCTATCATTGATTTGGGCTAGTGCGACTAGTTTATCAGGTGACCAGTCGGCTAAAAATGCTTAGTAGTTTAGTGCTGTATGAGACATTTTACAACACAAGAAAATGATTTCACGTTGGGCTTAGAGGGCAAACGGTACGATTTGACTTGATGTGTATGTGACCTGGCTGGTGGGGACGGGAGAAGAAGTCTATCTGTGAGCGTGTGTGCTGTGCTGAAGACGCTTCCTTCCACTCGCTGAACTGAACTGCTGCAGCGCATCTGGTGTTAAAGGAAGAGAGAGGTCGGGTGTGTGAGGTGGTGGCTCATTTCAGGGCATTGTTTTTAATCGCTCAGGCTTTCAAAAGATCATTTCAAGCCGACCTCAGTAAAATGATAATAATAATAAATAAAAAAAACGAAGTTTCAAAAGGGCACTTTCGTTGATAAAGGGCAGAGTTGGTGGTGCTTTAGCACCACCTGATGTCTATGTGTGCACGCCACTGTTATATATACATATTATCATAACGTGTATGTAAATTATCGAATGAATATCAAGTTCATTTCGGCATCATGGACAGTTAAATGACTTCATGAATTCAGTTAAATGATTTCGTTCATGTATATCAATATCAACATTGCACTGAATCCTATCGCATTATCAACGTGCCGAATTTGGAATGTTCCAGAAATCACAACAATTTTATAATTTTATATGCTTTACAAGGCAATAAAATGAGTTCATTGCTGTTGTGGTTAACTCATTTTGCTCGTAATCTGCCAGTTAAAATCCAAACAGTTTTTGTTAGCCTCAGATTTGGCACGAAATTATCACTTTAATTCTGATGCTAAATTAACGAGCTAATCAAACACGTTGAGATGAGTTTTAGACATAAAATCAGTCAAGCAGGTTCCAGCACAAAAGTCAGACAGGTGCGCTGTAAAAGGTTCGGTCACACTTTATCGCTCGGGCTGCGCTACAGCGTCTGTTCTCAGATGCGCTGCCACTACTGATCGGTAAGGGGGCTTTGACCTGCTCTGTTTCCGACCTGGTGGCCCGAAGCTCCCTCAGGGACACCATATCGACAGCGAGCTTAGTGCGGACAACCGATCAACACAGCGCGGTGCTGCCCAGAAGCCCCGAACTCACAAGCTCCTCCAAGCTCAGCCTCCAAGTAACGTGGATTACAGGTACGCGCCACTGCGCCCGGCGGCTTTTGGAGAGATCTGCTCAGCTCTTAATAAAGAGACTTAGCCGGTGCTGACATGTTTCCAGTGGCCTTATATATGAATAGTCTGTTTTAAAAACTACAAAAAGTGTGGATACAAAAGTGTGTTGGTCATGGGACTAATGTTTCAATCCAAATAAGCGCCTGGGGTTTATGGAATGAAAGTAATCATAAAATGAAGGTTAATTCAAGGTGGGTTCTTAAAACGCCTGATGAAATTAGTAATTTAATACGATAAATCGTTTCAAACTATAACTATAGGTGAAATAAAATGGAAAGAAAGCAAAAGTCCACTTTGTGCTTGAAACATAGGCTTCTTTGAGAGGTTTATCCGTTGGTGCGGTGTCACGGCATAATCGCAATGCGCATGCGCACGTTTCGAATATTTTATCTTTGTATATTATGAATTTTTGACCTTTGACATTGCCCGTTCTTGGCGTAATGGGTAGCGCACTGGTCAGTCACGCAGAACGACGAGAGTTCAAATCCGCCACCGGGTGTGTGACCCCATAACTTCAATAATGATATTGAGCGTGGAGGCCCTGGATCAGGGAGCCGAGAGGAAACGCGCTGCGCTAGGTTTCTTAATGACAGTGATGAGAATGACGGGCTCAGTTACAGGAGGATCACAAGGGCCAATAGATCAATACCCAGTGCCCACCTCACCGGTGCCTGATAGCCAACAGGGCACATTTTTAGTTGCCACTACCGGTTTTTTTTTTTTTTTTTTTTTTGTTCAATCTGAAAAATCGAACTATGCATTATTTATAATATATACGTAAAATATCCAATGAATATCAAGTTCATTTCAGCACCTTGGACAGTTAAATGACTTCATGACTTTATTTAAATGACTTCCTTCGTGTATATCAAAATCACCTTTCCACTATACAAAAGCTGTTCAGTCCATCTCATGACATTATGTCAATGCACAGAATTTGAAATGTGCCGGATATCCTGACGTCGTAATCGCAATGCGCATGCGCATATGTCGTGTATTTTAACTTTGTATATTATGAATTTTGATCCGTAAGCGGCCCTATGTTGGCCTAATGGGTAGGGCACTGGTCATTGAAGCACTTGGGTCAGCAAGACCCGGGTTCGAACCCCACGCTAGATTAAGTGTAACAAAAAAAGGTATACCAAAAAAACGAAAAAAAGACAAAAACAAAAAAAAACAAAAAAAAAAAAAAAAAAAAAAAAAGCCCAGTGCTGATCTGACCGGTGCCTGATAGCCAACAGGGCCTATTTTTAGTTGCCATGTATCAACGTTATTTTTTCTCCTCAATCTGAATATATATACATATTATCATAACATGTATGTAAATTATCGAATGAATATCAAGTTCATTTCGGCATCATGAACAGTTAAATGACTTCATGAATTCAGTTAAATGATTTCGTTCATGTATATCTTATAATTTTAGTTACATTTTAAAAATATAAACAAAAACCTTTGCGAAATATTTAATGATATTTTTATTGCTTTGCGCCCTACATCGCCGTTTGCCGCTTGTTTCCCGCTTGCAAACGCGCGGTTCAGTTTCAGCTCAAGCAGCAATGACAGACGCCTTCAAGCACTGGACATTTAAGAAGCGTTTGTTTTGTTTTCGTGTTGTCAATAAATGTGAACCATGTGCCACCATCGGCAACTATTTGTGATTATGCCAAGCCTTTGTGTAAATTTCGGAGTTTGGAGGTTTATTTCCGATCAGAAGGCAACCACTATTGAGGTTGTAAGCGAGCTAACAGCAAGGTATGCTGACCGTCACACTGTGGTTTCCACAGTTAGCTACCTGCTAGGCTAGCTACTACCATTCACTTGAATGTGTTTGTTCTTTAGCATGCTAGCTTGATTTACAGGCTAACCAAATTAGCTGTTTAAAGTCCTAAACAGGTATTCGCTGGAATCATACATGACTATTAGAGACAATGACAGACGGTATCAAATGAATATTTATTACTGTTTGGTGTTGGAAAAACGTTTGTCGATGTCTATGACACGACCTAGCCTACCCAATTGGTAGGCTATCATTGGACCTATCTTAGACCTACCGTTCGACAAGCAATACATTTGAATTAAATTTGTATGAAGTAATGAAATGCAGTTTGGTATCTAATCAAGTGCAACACGTGCAGATTGTATAGAATGCAGTATTTAGAGATACAATGCAGTTAGTTACAGCTAGTGTAAGTAAAGATGGTTAATAGATATGTGCAGAGTAGATAAATTACCTAGGGAAATGCATGTGTGTGTAATGTAGTTATGGCAGTACAATGCACAGGGCAAAGAAAAATAGCATGGCATAAATAAATGTGATAAATACAGATGGAATCATACAGATTATCCTATACCACTGTAGATAGGGCTATACAGATGTGAATTGAAGAGGAACACTGTACAGATTTTGTATGGATGGTAAGGTATGGATAGAGGGGAAGGAAAGAATGGTCTTTGGGAAGAGTTCAATAAGGTGACCGCTGTGGGAAAGAAGTGGTTTCTGAACCTGCTTGTGTTAGTCCGCAAACTGTGAAAATGGTAGAGCCTGGGGGAGGAGCAGAAAAGAGCATGGCCCGATGACAGTAGTCTGATCTTACATGCCTGGTGCAGGCATCTCTTCTTGTGGACCTCCTGTGATTGCCTGTCAGCAATTCTCTCTCAGCTTAGTACTCTTTTAAGGTTCACACTGTCAGTTCTCAAAAATTAAATGTTGATCATGCGTCAATACTCATTTAAACCTTAAAGTAATCAAAATGTAATCCAAAAGTAATTAGTTACATTACTTTTCAAAAGTAATCAGAAAAGTTACACTACAATTACATTTTAAACAAGGTAACTTGTAACTGTAACGGATTACTTTTTAAAAGTAACTTACCCAACACTGCTGATAGCCAACAGGGCATATTTTTAGTTGCCATCAGAGGTGGGGACTCGAGTCACATGACTTGGACTCGAGTCAGACTCGAGTCATTAATATTAAGACTTTTGACCTGACTTGAAAAAATATTCAGAGACTTAGACTTGACTTGGACTTTTACACCAATAACTTGGGACTTGAATTGGACTTGAACCTGTTTACTTGCAAAGACTTGATTTTTTTACCCCAAATCTAAATTTTAAAACGCATATTAATATTTATAAAGTGCACCCCATTAATTTCATTTCCGTCCTTCTGACGCAGACCGGTCCTCTGCTTTTCCACACTCTGTACGTTGTGTGTGTGTGTATGTGTGTGTGCATGAGCTGCAGCACAACCAATCAAATGGGGGGGTCAGCGAACGTGAATTGTTACCGGG
The DNA here is from genome assembly GCF_052324685.1 of Brachyhypopomus gauderio. Taxonomy (NCBI): domain Eukaryota; kingdom Metazoa; phylum Chordata; class Actinopteri; order Gymnotiformes; family Hypopomidae; genus Brachyhypopomus; species Brachyhypopomus gauderio. Next base: position 107,073 of record NW_027506964.1, on the reverse strand, counting down.
CGGGGTGTAAAATGGACACAAATTAAGTATTATATCGCGATCGATCGATCGCCAGTGGTTGGTGCCAGAGCGAACTAGTAACTCATTGAATCATAGATAAGGATCAGAGGTAAATAAACTAGATTTTTTTTTTCGGCGTGAGAAATCTGGGGGGCCTTATAAGAAAAGGCTCTTCCCCCTACTGTTACCTTATTAATTTGTGGAACTAATAAAAGACCAGCACCTGTATTCTGTAAGATTCTGTTTGGTCATGTAGAGTTTTCTTTTCACCTACTGCTTGAGTCCACATCAGGTTCTTCCAAATGGACAGCAGAATCCTTTTCATATGTAAAAGGTAAAGACATTAAAGAGAATTCGATACAGGACACCAACATTTTTATTACTGAATCATGATTGATGCAATGACATTTTATATTTTTCACTCTTTATGAGTTTTGTCTGACTTGGTCTTTTTAATTTTTCCACCCATACCTTTTGAGCACAACTCGAACTGAACAGCAGAGGACAGAACAAGCATTAGAAGATGAAGGTAATCAAAGACACATTGAATACAACATGTGTACATAATAAATTGTCAGCATTAAACAGTAATTGGTGTGACACTACTGTGCAATATTCTGTAAGATTCTGTTTGGTCATGTAGAGTTTTCTTTTCACCTACTGCTTGAGTCCACATCAGGTTTTTCCAAATGGACAGCAGAATCCTTTCATATCTAAAAGGTAAAGACATTGAAGAGAGGTTGATACAGGACACCATTTTTATTACTGAATCATGATTGATGCAATGACTTTTTTATATTTTTCACTCTTTATGAGTTTTGGCTGACTTGGTCTTTTTCATTTTTCCACCTATACCTTTTGAGCACAACTCGAACAGAACAGCAGAAGACAGAACAAGCATTAGAAGATGAAGGTAATCAAAGACACATTGAATACAACATGTGTACATAATAAATTGTCAGCATTAAACAGTAATTGGTGTGACACTAGTGTGCAATATTCTGTAAGATTCTGTTTGGTCATGTAGAGTTTTCTTTTCACCTACTGTTTAAGTCCACATCAGGTTCTTTCAAATGGACAGCAGAATCTTTTTCATATCTAAAAGGTATAGACATTGAAGAGAGTGTCATGCAGGACACCAATATTTTCATTACTGAATCATGATTTATGCAATGACATTTTATATTTTTCACTCTTTATGAGTTTTGGCTGACTTGGTCTTTTTCATTTTTCTACCCATACCTTTTGAGCACAACTCGAACGGAACAGCAGAGGACAGAACAAGCATTAGAAGATGAAGGTAATCAAAGACACAATGAATACAACATGTGTACATAATAAATTGTCTGCATTAAACAGTAATTGGTGTGACACTAGTGTGCAATATTCTCTAAGATTCTGTTTGGTCATGTAGAGTTTTCTTTTCACCTACTGCTTGAGTCCACATCAGGTTGTTCCAAATGGACAGCAGAATCCTTTTCATATCTAAAAGGTATAGACATTGAAGAGAGGTTGATACAGGACACCAACATTTTTATTACTGAATCATGATTGATGCAATGACATTTTATATTTTTCACTCTTTATGAGTTTTGGCTGACTTGGTCTTTTTCATTTTTCCACCCATACCTTTTGAGCACAACTCGAACGGAACAGCAGAGGACAGAACAAGCATTAGAAGATGAAGGTAATCAAAGACACATTGAATACAACATGTGTACATAATAAATTGTCTGCATTAAACAGTAATTGGTGTGACACTAGTGTGCAATATTCTGTAAGATTCTGTTTGGTCATGTAGAGTTTTCTTTTCACCTACTGCTTGAGTCCACATCAAGTTCTTCCAAATGGACAGCAGAATCCTTTTCATATCTAAAAGGTATAGACCAGAGGTGGGGACTCGAGTCACAACGTGAATTGTTACCGGGCGGGGTGTAAAATGGACACAAATTAAGTATTATATCGCGATCGATCGCCAGTGGTTGTTGCCGGAGCGAACTTGTAACTCATTGAATCATAGATAAGGATCAGAGGTAAATAAACTAGATTTTTTTTTTCGGCGTGAGAAATCTGGGGGGCCTTATAAGAAAAGGCTCTTCCCCCTACTGTTACCTCATTCATTTGTGGAACTAATAAAAGACCAGCACTCTGTGATCTTAGTGGACGTGGGGGTTCATAGTAGGAAATAAGTTCCTGGAGGTATTCAGGAGCAAGCCCGTGCAGTGCTTTATATGTTAATAATAGAATTTTAAAATCAATACGGGGGAAGAGCCTTTTCTTATAACGCCCCCCAGCTTTGGAACAACCTTCCAAATTGCATACGGGACTCTGACACAGTCAAAATCTTTAAGTCTAGGTTGAAAACCCACCTATTTGGTTTAGCGTTTGATAATTAATATCCCCCCTTAGATAAATGTACAGATCCAGGGGTTTATAGACGAAGGGTTTTATGGTAGACTGGGGCGCTGGTGCTGTCGTCCTGTCACTGCTCGTGGTCACTCAAGTTTGTTGACAGGGCAGTGGATGGATGCCATTGTCTCAGAATGCCCCCAAGCCTATGTTACCTTCTGGTTCTGCCTTTTTAGCTAGGCTGTAACTCCAAGAAACCAGATAAGAGAAGAGAGGGAAAAATGCTGTTATGGTTCTTTGTATTGTACTGTGAAAATATCAGCACTTTTTATTTGAACATGGAGTTCTACTTATGACTTTTTCACAGAATATTTATTTCTGGAAAATTGTAGTTTAAAGTATGAATATTTTTGCAGCTAATTTTAACAAATTGAACTGTGCAATAAAGAGGTGTAATTTAAATTTGTTTTATACTTTGTGTTTTCAGTTGCACGTGTTTTATCAAGATTTGAGGAGAATACAGATTTAAAAAAGAACACATGTCTATTATTTACATTTAAAATATACCTGCAACATTGGTTAAAAAAAAAAAGACTCGAAAGGACTTGAAATTCCAAGTTTCAGACTTGGGACTTGACTTGACTGTTGCCTGTCTTGACTCGAGACTTGACTTGACTTGACTGTCTTTGCTTGAGACTTGACTCGGGACTTGAGGATAAAGACTTGGACTTACTTGAGACTTGCAAAACACTGACTTGGTCCCACCTCTGAATTAATTCATATCCAATATACAGTCATGTCCTTCAGGTAACTTCTGTTTACCCTCCACTGACTGCAGGCCTTGTTGCATATATTTTGCAATTAGTAAATCAATATAGGCCTACAATGAAGACAGTAAAAGACCGTAAAGTAGGAGAAGGAGTTATAGGCTACTGAATGTTGTCATTACATGAATGCAGATGGGCATTTTTCACAGGTAATGGGGAACTTCCCGTTTCTTCTTTCACAAATGAATGTAATTTATGTTGCCTAACAAAACCTATACAACAGAAGACGTTCAGCTTAACACATAGATTTGCAAACTACCTTAATTATTTGTATGTGGTCGTCCTCACGTTATCTATCATTGATTTGGGCTAGTGCGACTAGTTTATCAGGTGACCAGTCGGCTAAAAATGCTTAGTAGTTTAGTGCTGTATGAGACATTTTACAACACAAGAAAATGATTTCACGTTGGGCTTAGAGGGCAAACGGTACGATTTGACTTGATGTGTATGTGACCTGGCTGGTGGGGACGGGAGAAGAAGTCTATCTGTGAGCGTGTGTGCTGTGCTGAAGACGCTTCCTTCCACTCGCTGAACTGAACTGCTGCAGCGCATCTGGTGTTAAAGGAAGAGAGAGGTCGGGTGTGTGAGGTGGTGGCTCATTTCAGGGCATTGTTTTTAATCGCTCAGGCTTTCAAAAGATCATTTCAAGCCGACCTCAGTAAAATGATAATAATAATAAAAAAAAAAAACGAAGTTTCAAAAGGGCACTTTCGTTGATAAAGGGCAGAGTTGGTGGTGCTTTAGCACCACCTGATGTCTATGTGTGCACGCCACTGTTATATATACATATTATCATAACGTGTATGTAAATTATCGAATGAATATCAAGTTCATTTCGGCATCATGGACAGTTAAATGACTTCATGAATTCAGTTAAATGATTTCGTTCATGTATATCAATATCAACATTGCACTGAATCCTATCGCATTATCAACGTGCCGAATTTGGAATGTTCCAGAAATCACAACAATTTTATAATTTTATATGCTTTACAAGGCAATAAAATGAGTTCATTGCTGTTGTGGTTAACTCATTTTGCTCGTAATCTGCCAGTTAAAATCCAAACAGTTTTTGTTAGCCTCAGATTTGGCACGAAATTATCACTTTAATTCTGATGCTAAATTAACGAGCTAATCAAACACGTTGAGATGAGTTTTAGACATAAAATCAGTCAAGCAGGTTCCAGCACAAAAGTCAGACAGGTGCGCTGTAAAAGGTTCGGTCACACTTTATCGCTCGGGCTGCGCTTCAGCGTCTGTTCTCAGATGCGCTCCCACTACTGATCGGTAAGGGGGCTTTGACCTGCTCTGTTTCCGACCTGGTGGCCCGAAGCTCCCTCAGGGACACCATATCGACAGCGAGCTTAGTGCGGACAACCGATCAACACAGCGCGGTGCAGCCCAGAAGCCCCGAACTCACAAGCTCCTCCAAGCTCAGCCTCCAAGTAACGTGGATTACAGGTACGCGCCACTGCGCCCGGCGGCTTTTGGAGAGATCTGCTCAGCTCTTAATAAAGAGACTTAGCCGGTGCTGACATGTTTCCAGTGGCCTTATATATGAATAGTCTGTTTTAAAAACTACAAAAAGTGTGGATACAAAAGTGTGTTGGTCATGGGACTAATGTTTCAATCCAAATAAGCGCCTGGGGTTTATGGAATGAAAGTAATCATAAAATGAAGGTTAATTCAAGGTGGGTTCTTAAAACGCCTGATGAAATTAGTAATTTAATACGATAAATCGTTTCAAACTATAACTATAGGTGAAATAAAATGGAAAGAAAGCAAAAGTCCACTTTGTGCTTGAAACATAGGCTTCTTTGAGAGGTTTATCCGTTGGTGCGGTGTCACGGCATAATCGCAATGCGCATGCGCACGTTTCGAATATTTTATCTTTGTATATTATGAATTTTTGACCTTTGACATTGCCCGTTCTTGGCGTAATGGGTAGCGCACTGGTCAGTCACGCAGAACGACGAGAGTTCAAATCCGCCACCGGGTGTGTGACCCCATAACTTCAATAATGATATTGAGCGTGGAGGCCCTGGATCAGGGAGCCGAGAGGAAACGCGCTGCGCTAGGTTTCTTAATGACAGTGATGAGAATGACGGGCTCAGTTACAGGAGGATCACAAGGGCCAATAGATCAATACCCAGTGCCCACCTCACCGGTGCCTGATAGCCAACAGGGCACATTTTTAGTTGCCACTACCGGTTTTTTTTTTTTTTTTTTTTTTGTTCAATCTGAAAAATCGAACTATGCATTATTTATAATATATACGTAAAATATCCAATGAATATCAAGTTCATTTCAGCACCTTGGACAGTTAAATGACTTCATGACTTTATTTAAATGACTTCCTTCGTGTATATCAAAATCACCTTTCCACTATACAAAAGCTGTTCAGTCCATCTCATGACATTATGTCAATGCACAGAATTTGAAATGTGCCGGATATCCTGACGTCGTAATCGCAATGCGCATGCGCATATGTCGTGTATTTTAACTTTGTATATTATGAATTTTGATCCGTAAGCGGCCCTATGTTGGCCTAATGGGTAGGGCACTGGTCATTGAAGCACTTGGGTCAGCAAGACCCGGGTTCGAACCCCACGCTAGATTAAGTGTAACAAAAAAAGGTATACCAAAAAAACGAAAAAAAGACAAAAACAAAAAAAAACAAAAAAAAAAAAAAAAAGCCCAGTGCTGATCTGACCGGTGCCTGATAGCCAACAGGGCCTATTTTTAGTTGCCATGTATCAACGTTATTTTTTCTCCTCAATCTGAATATATATACATATTATCATAACATGTATGTAAATTATCGAATGAATATCAAGTTCATTTCGGCATCATGAACAGTTAAATGACTTCATGAATTCAGTTAAATGATTTCGTTCATGTATATCTTATAATTTTAGTTACATTTTAAAAATATAAACAAAAACCTTTGCGAAATATTTAATGATATTTTTATTGCTTTGCGCCCTACATCGCCGTTTGCCGCTTGTTTCCCGCTTGCAAACGCGCGGTTCAGTTTCAGCTCAAGCAGCAATGACAGACGCCTTCAAGCACTGGACATTTAAGAAGCGTTTGTTTTGTTTTCGTGTTGTCAATAAATGTGAACCATGTGCCACCATCGGCAACTATTTGTGATTATGCCAAGCCTTTGTGTAAATTTCGGAGTTTGGAGGTTTATTTCCGATCAGAAGGCAACCACTATTGAGGTTGTAAGCGAGCTAACAGCAAGGTATGCTGACCGTCACACTGTGGTTTCCACAGTTAGCTACCTGCTAGGCTAGCTACTACCATTCACTTGAATGTGTTTGTTCTTTAGCATGCTAGCTTGATTTACAGGCTAACCAAATTAGCTGTTTAAAGTCCTAAACAGGTATTCGCTGGAATCATACATGACTATTAGAGACAATGACAGACGGTATCAAATGAATATTTATTACTGTTTGGTGTTGGAAAAACGTTTGTCGATGTCTATGACACGACCTAGCCTACCCAATTGGTAGGCTATCATTGGACCTATCTTAGACCTACCGTTCGACAAGCAATACATTTGAATTAAATTTGTATGAAGTAATGAAATGCAGTTTGGTATCTAATCAAGTGCAACACGTGCAGATTGTATAGAATGCAGTATTTAGAGATACAATGCAGTTAGTTACAGCTAGTGTAAGTAAAGATGGTTAATAGATATGTGCAGAGTAGATAAATTACCTAGGGAAATGCATGTGTGTGTAATGTAGTTATGGCAGTACAATGCACAGGGCAAAGAAAAATAGCATGGCATAAATAAATGTGATAAATACAGATGGAATCATACAGATTATCCTATACCACTGTAGATAGGGCTATACAGATGTGAATTGAAGAGGAACACTGTACAGATTTTGTATGGATGGTAAGGTATGGATAGAGGGGAAGGAAAGAATGGTCTTTGGGAAGAGTTCAATAAGGTGACCGCTGTGGGAAAGAAGTGGTTTCTGAACCTGCTTGTGTTAGTCCGCAAACTGTGAAAATGGTAGAGCCTGGGGGAGGAGCAGAAAAGAGCATGGCCCGATGACAGTAGTCTGATCTTACATGCCTGGTGCAGGCATCTCTTCTTGTGGACCTCCTGTGATTGCCTGTCAGCAATTCTCTCTCAGCTTAGTACTCTTTTAAGGTTCACACTGTCAGTTCTCAAAAATTAAATGTTGATCATGCGTCAATACTCATTTAAACCTTAAAGTAATCAAAATGTAATCCAAAAGTAATTAGTTACATTACTTTTCAAAAGTAATCAGAAAAGTTACACTACAATTACATTTTAAACAAGGTAACTTGTAACTGTAACGGATTACTTTTTAAAAGTAACTTACCCAACACTGCTGATAGCCAACAGGGCATATTTTTAGTTGCCATCAGAGGTGGGGACTCGAGTCACATGACTTGGACTCGAGTCAGACTCGAGTCATTAATATTAAGACTTTTGACCTGACTTGAAAAAATATTCAGAGACTTAGACTTGACTTGGACTTTTACACCAATAACTTGGGACTTGAATTGGACTTGAACCTGTTTACTTGCAAAGACTTGATTTTTTTACCCCAAATCTAAATTTTAAAACGCATATTAATATTTATAAAGTGCACCCCATTAATTTCATTTCCGTCCTTCTGACGCAGACCGGTCCTCTGCTTTTCCACACTCTGTACGTTGTGTGTGTGTGTATGTGTGTGTGCATGAGCTGCAGCACAACCAATCAAATGGGGGGGTCAGCGAATGTGAATTGTTACCGGGCGGGGTGTAAAATGGACACAAATTAAGTATTATATCGCGATCGATCGATCGCCAGTGGTTGGTGCCAGAGCGAACTAGTAACTCATTGAATCATAGATAAGGATCAGAGGTAAATAAACTAGATTTTTTTTTTCGGCGTGAGAAATCTGGGGGGCCTTATAAGAAAAGGCTCTTCCCCCTACTGTTACCTTATTAATTTGTGGAACTAATAAAAGACCAGCACCTGTATTCTGTAAGATTCTGTTTGGTCATGTAGAGTTTTCTTTTCACCTACTGCTTGAGTCCACATCAGGTTCTTCCAAATGGACAGCAGAATCCTTTTCATATGTAAAAGGTAAAGACATTAAAGAGAATTCGATACAGGACACCAACATTTTTATTACTGAATCATGATTGATGCAATGACATTTTATATTTTTCACTCTTTATGAGTTTTGTCTGACTTGGTCTTTTTCATTTTTCCACCCATACCTTTTGAGCACAACTCGAACGGAACAGCAGAGGACAGAACAAGCATTAGAAGATGAAGGTAATCAAAGACACATTGAATACAACATGTGTACATAATAAATTGTCAGCATTAAACAGTAATTGGTGTGACACTACTGTGCAATATTCTGTAAGATTCTGTTTGGTCATGTAGAGTTTTCTTTTCACCTACTGCTTGAGTCCACATCAGGTTTTTCCAAATGGACAGCAGAATCCTTTCATATCTAAAAGGTAAAGACATTGAAGAGAGGTTGATACAGGACACCATTTTTATTACTGAATCATGATTGATGCAATGACTTTTTTATATTTTTCACTCTTTATGAGTTTTGGCTGACTTGGTCTTTTTCATTTTTCCACCTATACCTTTTGAGCACAACTCGAACGGAACAGCAGAGGACAGAACAAGCATTAGAAGATGAAGGTAATCAAAGACACATTGAATACAACATGTGTACATAATAAATTGTCAGCATTAAACAGTAATTGGTGTGACACTACTGTGCAATATTCTGTAAGATTCTGTTTGGTCATGTAGAGTTTTCTTTTCACCTACTGCTTGAGTCCACATCAGGTTTTTCCAAATGGACAGCAGAATCCTTTCATATCTAAAAGGTAAAGACATTGAAGAGAGGTTGATACAGGACACCATTTTTATTACTGAATCATGATTGATGCAATGACTTTTTTATATTTTTCACTCTTTATGAGTTTTGGCTGACTTGGTCTTTTTCATTTTTCCACCTATACCTTTTGAGCACAACTCGAACAGAACAGCAGAAGACAGAACAAGCATTAGAAGATGAAGGTAATCAAAGACACATTGAATACAACATGTGTACATAATAAATTGTCAGCATTAAACAGTAATTGGTGTGACACTAGTGTGCAATATTCTGTAAGATTCTGTTTGGTCATGTAGAGTTTTCTTTTCACCTACTGTTTAAGTCCACATCAGGTTCTTTCAAATGGACAGCAGAATCTTTTTCATATCTAAAAGGTATAGACATTGAAGAGAGTGTCATGCAGGACACCAATATTTTCATTACTGAATCATGATTTATGCAATGACATTTTATATTTTTCACTCTTTATGAGTTTTGGCTGACTTGGTCTTTTTCATTTTTCTACCCATACCTTTTGAGCACAACTCGAACGGAACAGCAGAGGACAGAACAAGCATTAGAAGATGAAGGTAATCAAAGACACATTGAATACAACATGTGTACATAATAAATTGTCTGCATTAAACAGTAATTGGTGTGACACTAGTGTGCAATATTCTCTAAGATTCTGTTTGGTCATGTAGAGTTTTCTTTTCACCTACTGCTTGAGTCCACATCAGGTTGTTCCAAATGGACAGCAGAATCCTTTTCATATCTAAAAGGTATAGACATTGAAGAGAGGTTGATACAGGACACCAACATTTTTATTACTGAATCATGATTGATGCAATGACATTTTATATTTTTCACTCTTTATGAGTTTTGGCTGACTTGGTCTTTTTCATTTTTCCACCCATACCTTTTGAGCACAACTCGAACAGAACAGCAGAGGACAGAACAAGCATTAGAAGATGAAGGTAATCAAAGACACATTGAATACAACATGTGTACATAATAAATTGTCTGCATTAAACAGTAATTGGTGTGACACTAGTGTGCAATATTCTGTAAGATTCTGTTTGGTCATGTAGAGTTTTCTTTTCACCTACTGCTTGAGTCCACATCAAGTTCTTCCAAATGGACAGCAGAATCCTTTTCATATCTAAAAGGTATAGACCAGAGGTGGGGACTCGAGTCACAACGTGAATTGTTACCGGGCGGGGTGTAAAATGGACACAAATTAAGTATTATATCGCGATCGATCGCCAGTGGTTGTTGCCGGAGCGAACTTGTAACTCATTGAATCATAGATAAGGATCAGAGGTAAATAAACTAGATTTTTTTTTTCGGCGTGAGAAATCTGGGGGGCCTTATAAGAAAAGGCTCTTCCCCCTACTGTTACCTCATTCATTTGTGGAACTAATAAAAGACCAGCACTCTGTGATCTTAGTGGACGTGGGGGTTCATAGTAGGAAATAAGTTCCTGGAGGTATTCAGGAGCAAGCCCGTGCAGTGCTTTATATGTTAATAATAGAATTTTAAAATCAATACGGGGGAAGAGCCTTTTCTTATAACGCCCCCCAGCTTTGGAACAACCTTCCAAATTGCATACGGGACTCTGACACAGTCAAAATCTTTAAGTCTAGGTTGAAAACCCACCTATTTGGTTTAGCGTTTGATAATTAATATCCCCCCTTAGATAAATGTACAGATCCAGGGGTTTATAGACGAAGGGTTTTATGGTAGACTGGGGCGCTGGTGCTGTCGTCCTGTCACTGCTCGTGGTCACTCAAGTTTGTTGACAGGGCAGTGGATGGATGCCATTGTCTCAGAATGCCCCCAAGCCTATGTTACCTTCTGGTTCTGCCTTTTTAGCTAGGCTGTAATAGTTTAACTTAATGCCGGAGTTGCTGCCACACTCCTGAAATGTGTTTAATTTTATCTGTCCTGTATATGTCCTCATACAGAGCTAATTTTCCCTGTTTTATTTTCTCCACATGGCTGCCCGCCTGCTCGAGGAAAAATGAGATGAGGAGAGACAAGCGATCCATCCAGTGCCAGCCACCTACTGCCTGACCGGATGAGCCTACACCATGATGGACATTACTACATCTTTTCCTTTTCTTTATTTCTTTCTGTTTAAATTGTTGTTGTTGTCATGGTGACCGGTGTCGGCCAGAGGAGGAAGGGTTCCCCTCCTGAGTCTTGGTTCCTCTCAAGGTTTCTTCCTCATGCAAAAAACTAGGGAGTTTTTCCTTGCCACTGTCGCCCTTGGCTTGCTCACTGGGGGCTAGGACTCGGCACTTGTAAAGCTGCTTTGTGACAACAACTGTTGTAAAAAGCGCTATATAAATAAAATTTGATTGATTGATTGAAATCGGATGTGTGGCGTGAGAGCGTGTGAAGACAGTCAAATGCATGTGTCTCACGCTCAATGCGTGAGAGTTGGCAACCCGGGGTTCTGTATCTGAACTCAGGGAAGAGAGCCTCTCTCTGTCACCATCATATCCAGTTCTATCTCAGCATGGATTGTGTATTTGAAGACATCTACGTCGAGAAAAAAAAATATTGACAAAAGTGGAGCGAGTTTTCAGCTATGGGGACATCATTCTACGGCCTCATCGTGCACAAATGACATACAGACTTTTGGCCAGTTTGGTCTTTTGCAAATGCAATGCAGAATAGTTTACTGAAATGTCTAAAGTTGCATTCCTGATTCCTGTTCATTGTTCAGTTCTTATATTTGTTTGTCTTGTGTCACTCACATATGGACACACATGTTCTCCAAGAAACCAGATAAGAGAAGAGAGGGAAAAATGCTGTTATGGTTCTTTGTATTGTACTGTGAAAATATCAGCACTTTTTATTTGAACATGGAGTTCTACTTATGACTTTTTCACAGAATATTTATTTCTGGAAAATTGTAGTTTAAAGTATGAATATTTTTGCAGCTAATTTTAACAAATTGAACTGTGCAATAAAGAGGTGTAATTTAAATTTGTTTTATACTTTGTGTTTTCAGTTGCACGTGTTTTATCAAGATTTGAGGAGAATACAGATTTAAAAAAGAACACATGTCTATTATTTACATTTAAAATATACCTGCAACATTGGTTAAAAAAAAAAAGACTCGAAAGGACTTGAAATTCCAAGTTTCAGACTTGGGACTTGACTTGACTGTTGCCTGTCTTGACTCGAGACTTGACTTGACTTGACTGTCTTTGCTTGAGACTTGACTCGGGACTTGAGGATAAAGACTTGGACTTACTTGAGACTTGCAAAACACTGACTTGGTCCCACCTCTGCTGTTTGGTGTTGGAAAAACGTTTGTCGATGTCTATGACACGACCTAGCCTACCCAATTGGTAGGCTATCATTGGACCTATCTTAGACCTACCGTTCGACAAGCAATACATTTGAATTAAATTTGTATGAAGTAATGAAATGCAGTTTGGTATCTAATCAAGTGCAACACGTGCAGATTGTATAGAATGCAGTATTTAGAGATACAATGCAGTTAGTTACAGCTAGTGTAAGTAAAGATGGTTAATAGATATGTGCAGAGTAGATAAATTACCTAGGGAAATGCATGTGTGTGTAATGTAGTTATGGCAGTACAATGCACAGGGCAAAGAAAAATAGCATGGCATAAATAAATGTGATAAATACAGATGGAATCATACAGATTATCCTATACCACTGTAGATAGGGCTATACAGATGTGAATTGAAGAGGAACACTGTACAGATTTTGTATGGATGGTAAGGTATGGATAGAGGGGAAGGAAAGAATGGTCTTTGGGAAGAGTTCAATAAGGTGACCGCTGTGGGAAAGAAGTGGTTTCTGAACCTGCTTGTGTTAGTCCGCAAACTGTGAAAATGGTAGAGCCTGGGGGAGGAGCAGAAAAGAGCATGGCCCGATGACAGTAGTCTGATCTTACATGCCTGGTGCAGGCATCTCTTCTTGTGGACCTCCTGTGATTGCCTGTCAGCAATTCTCTCTCAGCTTAGTACTCTTTTAAGGTTCACACTGTCAGTTCTCAAAAATTAAATATTGATCATGCGTCAATACTCATTTAAACCTTAAAGTAATCAAAATGTAATCCAAAAGTAATTAGTTACATTACTTTTCAAAAGTAATCAGAAAAGTTACACTACAATTACATTTTAAACAAGGTAACTTGTAACTGTAACGGATTACTTTTTAAAAGTAACTTACCCAACACTGCTGATAGCCAACAGGGCATATTTTTAGTTGCCATCAGAGGTGGGGACTCGAGTCACATGACTTGGACTCGAGTCAGACTCGAGTCATTAATATTAAGACTTTTGACCTGACTTGAAAAAATATTCAGAGACTTAGACTTGACTTGGACTTTTACACCAATAACTTGGGACTTGAATTGGACTTGAACCTGTTTACTTGCAAAGACTTGATTTTTTTACCCCAAATCTAAATTTTAAAACGCATATTAATATTTATAAAGTGCACCCCATTAATTTCATTTCCGTCCTTCTGACGCAGACCGGTCCTCTGCTTTTCCACACTCTGTACGTTGTGTGTGTGTGTATGTGTGTGTGCATGAGCTGCAGCACAACCAATCAAATGGGGGGGTCAGCGAACGTGAATTGTTACCGGGCGGGGTGTAAAATGGACACAAATTAAGTATTATATCGCGATCGATCGATCGCCAGTGGTTGGTGCCAGAGCGAACTAGTAACTCATTGAATCATAGATAAGGATCAGAGGTAAATAAACTAGATTTTTTTTTTCGGCGTGAGAAATCTGGGGGGCCTTATAAGAAAAGGCTCTTCCCCCTACTGTTACCTTATTAATTTGTGGAACTAATAAAAGACCAGCACCTGTATTCGGTAAGATTCTGTTTGGTCATGTAGAGTTTTCTTTTCACCTACTGCTTGAGTCCACATCAGGTTCTTCCAAATGGACAGCAGAATCCTTTTCATATGTAAAAGGTAAAGACATTAAAGAGAATTCGATACAGGACACCAACATTTTTATTACTGAATCATGATTGATGCAATGACATTTTATATTTTTCACTCTTTATGAGTTTTGTCTGACTTGGTCTTTTTCATTTTTCCACCCATACCTTTTGAGCACAACTCGAACGGAACAGCAGAGGACAGAACAAGCATTAGAAGATGAAGGTAATCAAAGACACATTGAATACAACATGTGTACATAATAAATTGTCAGCATTAAACAGTAATTGGTGTGACACTACTGTGCAATATTCTGTAAGATTCTGTTTGGTCATGTAGAGTTTTCTTTTCACCTACTGCTTGAGTCCACATCAGGTTTTTCCAAATGGACAGCAGAATCCTTTCATATCTAAAAGGTAAAGACATTGAAGAGAGGTTGATACAGGACACCAACATTTTTATTACTGAATCATGATTGATGCAATGACTTTTTTATATTTTTCACTCTTTATGAGTTTTGGCTGACTTGGTCTTTTTCATTTTTCCACCTATACCTTTTGAGCACAACTCGAACAGAACAGCAGAAGACAGAACAAGCATTAGAAGATGAAGGTAATCAAAGACACATTGAATACAACATGTGTACATAATAAATTGTCAGCATTAAACAGTAATTGGTGTGACACTAGTGTGCAATATTCTGTAAGATTCTGTTTGGTCATGTAGAGTTTTCTTTTCACCTACTGTTTAAGTCCACATCAGGTTCTTTCAAATGGACAGCAGAATCTTTTTCATATCTAAAAGGTATAGACATTGAAGAGAGTGTCATGCAGGACACCAATATTTTCATTACTGAATCATGATTTATGCAATGACATTTTATATTTTTCACTCTTTATGAGTTTTGGCTGACTTGGTCTTTTTCATTTTTCTACCCATACCTTTTGAGCACAACTCGAACGGAACAGCAGAGGACAGAACAAGCATTAGAAGATGAAGGTAATCAAAGACACATTGAATACAACATGTGTACATAATAAATTGTCTGCATTAAACAGTAATTGGTGTGACACTAGTGTGCAATATTCTGTAAGATTCTGTTTGGTCATGTAGAGTTTTCTTTTCACCTACTGCTTGAGTCCACATCAAGTTCTTCCAAATGGACAGCAGAATCCTTTTCATATCTAAAAGGTATAGACCAGAGGTGGGGACTCGAGTCACAACGTGAATTGTTACCGGGCGGGGTGTAAAATGGACACAAATTAAGTATTATATCGCGATCGATCGCCAGTGGTTGTTGCCGGAGCGAACTTGTAACTCATTGAATCATAGATAAGGATCAGAGGTAAATAAACTAGATTTTTTTTTTCGGCGTGAGAAATCTGGGGGGCCTTATAAGAAAAGGCTCTTCCCCCTACTGTTACCTCATTCATTTGTGGAACTAATAAAAGACCAGCACTCTGTGATCTTAGTGGACGTGGGGGTTCATAGTAGGAAATAAGTTCCTGGAGGTATTCAGGAGCAAGCCCGTGCAGTGCTTTATATGTTAATAATAGAATTTTAAAATCAATACGGGGGAAGAGCCTTTTCTTATAACGCCCCCCAGCTTTGGAACAACCTTCCAAATTGCATACGGGACTCTGACACAGTCAAAATCTTTAAGTCTAGGTTGAAAACCCACCTATTTGGTTTAGCGTTTGATAATTAATATCCCCCCTTAGATAAATGTACAGATCCAGGGGTTTATAGACGAAGGGTTTTATGGTAGACTGGGGCGCTGGTGCTGTCGTCCTGTCACTGCTCGTGGTCACTCAAGTTTGTTGACAGGGCAGTGGATGGATGCCATTGTCTCAGAATGCCCCCAAGCCTATGTTACCTTCTGGTTCTGCCTTTTTAGCTAGGCTGTAACTCCAAGAAACCAGATAAGAGAAGAGAGGGAAAAATGCTGTTATGGTTCTTTGTATTGTACTGTGAAAATATCAGCACTTTTTATTTGAACATGGAGTTCTACTTATGACTTTTTCACAGAATATTTATTTCTGGAAAATTGTAGTTTAAAGTATGAATATTTTTGCAGCTAATTTTAACAAATTGAACTGTGCAATAAAGAGGTGTAATTTAAATTTGTTTTATACTTTGTGTTTTCAGTTGCACGTGTTTTATCAAGATTTGAGGAGAATACAGATTTAAAAAAGAACACATGTCTATTATTTACATTTAAAATATACCTGCAACATTGGTTAAAAAAAAAAAGACTCGAAAGGACTTGAAATTCCAAGTTTCAGACTTGGGACTTGACTTGACTGTTGCCTGTCTTGACTCGAGACTTGACTTGACTTGACTGTCTTTGCTTGAGACTTGACTCGGGACTTGAGGATAAAGACTTGGACTTACTTGAGACTTGCAAAACACTGACTTGGTCCCACCTCTGAATTAATTCATATCCAATATACAGTCATGTCCTTCAGGTAACTTCTGTTTACCCTCCACTGACTGCAGGCCTTGTTGCATATATTTTGCAATTAGTAAATCAATATAGGCCTACAATGAAGACAGTAAAAGACCGTAAAGTAGGAGAAGGAGTTATAGGCTACTGAATGTTGTCATTACATGAATGCAGATGGGCATTTTTCACAGGTAATGGGGAACTTCCCGTTTCTTCTTTCACAAATGAATGTAATTTATGTTGCCTAACAAAACCTATACAACAGAAGACGTTCAGCTTAACACATAGATTTGCAAACTACCTTAATTATTTGTATGTGGTCGTCCTCACGTTATCTATCATTGATTTGGGCTAGTGCGACTAGTTTATCAGGTGACCAGTCGGCTAAAAATGCTTAGTAGTTTAGTGCTGTATGAGACATTTTACAACACAAGAAAATGATTTCACGTTGGGCTTAGAGGGCAAACGGTACGATTTGACTTGATGTGTATGTGACCTGGCTGGTGGGGACGGGAGAAGAAGTCTATCTGTGAGCGTGTGTGCTGTGCTGAAGACGCTTCCTTCCACTCGCTGAACTGAACTGCTGCAGCGCATCTGGTGTTAAAGGAAGAGAGAGGTCGGGTGTGTGAGGTGGTGGCTCATTTCAGGGCATTGTTTTTAATCGCTCAGGCTTTCAAAAGATCATTTCAAGCCGACCTCAGTAAAATGATAATAATAATAAAAAAAAAAAACGAAGTTTCAAAAGGGCACTTTCGTTGATAAAGGGCAGAGTTGGTGGTGCTTTAGCACCACCTGATGTCTATGTGTGCACGCCACTGTTATATATACATATTATCATAACGTGTATGTAAATTATCGAATGAATATCAAGTTCATTTCGGCATCATGGACAGTTAAATGACTTCATGAATTCAGTTAAATGATTTCGTTCATGTATATCAATATCAACATTGCACTGAATCCTATCGCATTATCAACGTGCCGAATTTGGAATGTTCCAGAAATCACAACAATTTTATAATTTTATATGCTTTACAAGGCAATAAAATGAGTTCATTGCTGTTGTGGTTAACTCATTTTGCTCGTAATCTGCCAGTTAAAATCCAAACAGTTTTTGTTAGCCTCAGATTTGGCACGAAATTATCACTTTAATTCTGATGCTAAATTAACGAGCTAATCAAACACGTTGAGATGAGTTTTAGACATAAAATCAGTCAAGCAGGTTCCAGCACAAAAGTCAGACAGGTGCGCTGTAAAAGGTTCGGTCACACTTTATCGCTCGGGCTGCGCTTCAGCGTCTGTTCTCAGATGCGCTCCCACTACTGATCGGTAAGGGGGCTTTGACCTGCTCTGTTTCCGACCTGGTGGCCCGAAGCTCCCTCAGGGACACCATATCGACAGCGAGCTTAGTGCGGACAACCGATCAACACAGCGCGGTGCAGCCCAGAAGCCCCGAACTCACAAGCTCCTCCAAGCTCAGCCTCCAAGTAACGTGGATTACAGGTACGCGCCACTGCGCCCGGCGGCTTTTGGAGAGATCTGCTCAGCTCTTAATAAAGAGACTTAGCCGGTGCTGACATGTTTCCAGTGGCCTTATATATGAATAGTCTGTTTTAAAAACTACAAAAAGTGTGGATACAAAAGTGTGTTGGTCATGGGACTAATGTTTCAATCCAAATAAGCGCCTGGGGTTTATGGAATGAAAGTAATCATAAAATGAAGGTTAATTCAAGGTGGGTTCTTAAAACGCCTGATGAAATTAGTAATTTAATACGATAAATCGTTTCAAACTATAACTATAGGTGAAATAAAATGGAAAGAAAGCAAAAGTCCACTTTGTGCTTGAAACATAGGCTTCTTTGAGAGGTTTATCCGTTGGTGCGGTGTCACGGCATAATCGCAATGCGCATGCGCACGTTTCGAATATTTTATCTTTGTATATTATGAATTTTTGACCTTTGACATTGCCCGTTCTTGGCGTAATGGGTAGCGCACTGGTCAGTCACGCAGAACGACGAGAGTTCAAATCCGCCACCGGGTGTGTGACCCCATAACTTCAATAATGATATTGAGCGTGGAGGCCCTGGATCAGGGAGCCGAGAGGAAACGCGCTGCGCTAGGTTTCTTAATGACAGTGATGAGAATGACGGGCTCAGTTACAGGAGGATCACAAGGGCCAATAGATCAATACCCAGTGCCCACCTCACCGGTGCCTGATAGCCAACAGGGCACATTTTTAGTTGCCACTACCGGTTTTTTTTTTTTTTTTTTTTTGTTCAATCTGAAAAATCGAACTATGCATTATTTATAATATATACGTAAAATATCCAATGAATATCAAGTTCATTTCAGCACCTTGGACAGTTAAATGACTTCATGACTTTATTTAAATGACTTCCTTCGTGTATATCAAAATCACCTTTCCACTATACAAAAGCTGTTCAGTCCATCTCATGACATTATGTCAATGCACAGAATTTGAAATGTGCCGGATATCCTGACGTCGTAATCGCAATGCGCATGCGCATATGTCGTGTATTTTAACTTTGTATATTATGAATTTTGATCCGTAAGCGGCCCTATGTTGGCCTAATGGGTAGGGCACTGGTCATTGAAGCACTTGGGTCAGCAAGACCCGGGTTCGAACCCCACGCTAGATTAAGTGTAACAAAAAAAGGTATACCAAAAAAACGAAAAAAAGACAAAAACAAAAAAAAACAAAAAAAAAAAAAAAAAGCCCAGTGCTGATCTGACCGGTGCCTGATAGCCAACAGGGCCTATTTTTAGTTGCCATGTATCAACGTTATTTTTTCTCCTCAATCTGAATATATATACATATTATCATAACATGTATGTAAATTATCGAATGAATATCAAGTTCATTTCGGCATCATGAACAGTTAAATGACTTCATGAATTCAGTTAAATGATTTCGTTCATGTATATCTTATAATTTTAGTTACATTTTAAAAATATAAACAAAAACCTTTGCGAAATATTTAATGATATTTTTATTGCTTTGCGCCCTACATCGCCGTTTGCCGCTTGTTTCCCGCTTGCAAACGCGCGGTTCAGTTTCAGCTCAAGCAGCAATGACAGACGCCTTCAAGCACTGGACATTTAAGAAGCGTTTGTTTTGTTTTCGTGTTGTCAATAAATGTGAACCATGTGCCACCATCGGCAACTATTTGTGATTATGCCAAGCCTTTGTGTAAATTTCGGAGTTTGGAGGTTTATTTCCGATCAGAAGGCAACCACTATTGAGGTTGTAAGCGAGCTAACAGCAAGGTATGCTGACCGTCACACTGTGGTTTCCACAGTTAGCTACCTGCTAGGCTAGCTACTACCATTCACTTGAATGTGTTTGTTCTTTAGCATGCTAGCTTGATTTACAGGCTAACCAAATTAGCTGTTTAAAGTCCTAAACAGGTATTCGCTGGAATCATACATGACTATTAGAGACAATGACAGACGGTATCAAATGAATATTTATTACTGTTTGGTGTTGGAAAAACGTTTGTCGATGTCTATGACACGACCTAGCCTACCCAATTGGTAGGCTATCATTGGACCTATCTTAGACCTACCGTTCGACAAGCAATACATTTGAATTAAATTTGTATGAAGTAATGAAATGCAGTTTGGTATCTAATCAAGTGCAACACGTGCAGATTGTATAGAATGCAGTATTTAGAGATACAATGCAGTTAGTTACAGCTAGTGTAAGTAAAGATGGTTAATAGATATGTGCAGAGTAGATAAATTACCTAGGGAAATGCATGTGTGTGTAATGTAGTTATGGCAGTACAATGCACAGGGCAAAGAAAAATAGCATGGCATAAATAAATGTGATAAATACAGATGGAATCATACAGATTATCCTATACCACTGTAGATAGGGCTATACAGATGTGAATTGAAGAGGAACACTGTACAGATTTTGTATGGATGGTAAGGTATGGATAGAGGGGAAGGAAAGAATGGTCTTTGGGAAGAGTTCAATAAGGTGACCGCTGTGGGAAAGAAGTGGTTTCTGAACCTGCTTGTGTTAGTCCGCAAACTGTGAAAATGGTAGAGCCTGGGGGAGGAGCAGAAAAGAGCATGGCCCGATGACAGTAGTCTGATCTTACATGCCTGGTGCAGGCATCTCTTCTTGTGGACCTCCTGTGATTGCCTGTCAGCAATTCTCTCTCAGCTTAGTACTCTTTTAAGGTTCACACTGTCAGTTCTCAAAAATTAAATGTTGATCATGCGTCAATACTCATTTAAACCTTAAAGTAATCAAAATGTAATCCAAAAGTAATTAGTTACATTACTTTTCAAAAGTAATCAGAAAAGTTACACTACAATTACATTTTAAACAAGGTAACTTGTAACTGTAACGGATTACTTTTTAAAAGTAACTTACCCAACACTGCTGATAGCCAACAGGGCATATTTTTAGTTGCCATCAGAGGTGGGGACTCGAGTCACATGACTTGGACTCGAGTCAGACTCGAGTCATTAATATTAAGACTTTTGACCTGACTTGAAAAAATATTCAGAGACTTAGACTTGACTTGGACTTTTACACCAATAACTTGGGACTTGAATTGGACTTGAACCTGTTTACTTGCAAAGACTTGATTTTTTTACCCCAAATCTAAATTTTAAAACGCATATTAATATTTATAAAGTGCACCCCATTAATTTCATTTCCGTCCTTCTGACGCAGACCGGTCCTCTGCTTTTCCACACTCTGTACGTTGTGTGTGTGTGTATGTGTGTGTGCATGAGCTGCAGCACAACCAATCAAATGGGGGGGTCAGCGAATGTGAATTGTTACCGGGCGGGGTGTAAAATGGACACAAATTAAGTATTATATCGCGATCGATCGATCGCCAGTGGTTGGTGCCAGAGCGAACTAGTAACTCATTGAATCATAGATAAGGATCAGAGGTAAATAAACTAGATTTTTTTTTTCGGCGTGAGAAATCTGGGGGGCCTTATAAGAAAAGGCTCTTCCCCCTACTGTTACCTTATTAATTTGTGGAACTAATAAAAGACCAGCACCTGTATTCTGTAAGATTCTGTTTGGTCATGTAGAGTTTTCTTTTCACCTACTGCTTGAG
This sequence comes from Brachyhypopomus gauderio, assembly GCF_052324685.1. Taxonomy (NCBI): domain Eukaryota; kingdom Metazoa; phylum Chordata; class Actinopteri; order Gymnotiformes; family Hypopomidae; genus Brachyhypopomus; species Brachyhypopomus gauderio. The sequence goes on along the minus strand of NW_027506964.1, from coordinate 85,515 downwards.
TCCACATCAGGTTCTTCCAAATGGACAGCAGAATCCTTTTCATATGTAAAAGGTAAAGACATTAAAGAGAATTCGATACAGGACACCAACATTTTTATTACTGAATCATGATTGATGCAATGACATTTTATATTTTTCACTCTTTATGAGTTTTGTCTGACTTGGTCTTTTTCATTTTTCCACCCATACCTTTTGAGCACAACTCGAACGGAACAGCAGAGGACAGAACAAGCATTAGAAGATGAAGGTAATCAAAGACACATTGAATACAACATGTGTACATAATAAATTGTCAGCATTAAACAGTAATTGGTGTGACACTACTGTGCAATATTCTGTAAGATTCTGTTTGGTCATGTAGAGTTTTCTTTTCACCTACTGCTTGAGTCCACATCAGGTTTTTCCAAATGGACAGCAGAATCCTTTCATATCTAAAAGGTAAAGACATTGAAGAGAGGTTGATACAGGACACCATTTTTATTACTGAATCATGATTGATGCAATGACTTTTTTATATTTTTCACTCTTTATGAGTTTTGGCTGACTTGGTCTTTTTCATTTTTCCACCTATACCTTTTGAGCACAACTCGAACGGAACAGCAGAGGACAGAACAAGCATTAGAAGATGAAGGTAATCAAAGACACATTGAATACAACATGTGTACATAATAAATTGTCAGCATTAAACAGTAATTGGTGTGACACTACTGTGCAATATTCTGTAAGATTCTGTTTGGTCATGTAGAGTTTTCTTTTCACCTACTGCTTGAGTCCACATCAGGTTTTTCCAAATGGACAGCAGAATCCTTTCATATCTAAAAGGTAAAGACATTGAAGAGAGGTTGATACAGGACACCATTTTTATTACTGAATCATGATTGATGCAATGACTTTTTTATATTTTTCACTCTTTATGAGTTTTGGCTGACTTGGTCTTTTTCATTTTTCCACCTATACCTTTTGAGCACAACTCGAACAGAACAGCAGAAGACAGAACAAGCATTAGAAGATGAAGGTAATCAAAGACACATTGAATACAACATGTGTACATAATAAATTGTCAGCATTAAACAGTAATTGGTGTGACACTAGTGTGCAATATTCTGTAAGATTCTGTTTGGTCATGTAGAGTTTTCTTTTCACCTACTGTTTAAGTCCACATCAGGTTCTTTCAAATGGACAGCAGAATCTTTTTCATATCTAAAAGGTATAGACATTGAAGAGAGTGTCATGCAGGACACCAATATTTTCATTACTGAATCATGATTTATGCAATGACATTTTATATTTTTCACTCTTTATGAGTTTTGGCTGACTTGGTCTTTTTCATTTTTCTACCCATACCTTTTGAGCACAACTCGAACGGAACAGCAGAGGACAGAACAAGCATTAGAAGATGAAGGTAATCAAAGACACATTGAATACAACATGTGTACATAATAAATTGTCTGCATTAAACAGTAATTGGTGTGACACTAGTGTGCAATATTCTCTAAGATTCTGTTTGGTCATGTAGAGTTTTCTTTTCACCTACTGCTTGAGTCCACATCAGGTTGTTCCAAATGGACAGCAGAATCCTTTTCATATCTAAAAGGTATAGACATTGAAGAGAGGTTGATACAGGACACCAACATTTTTATTACTGAATCATGATTGATGCAATGACATTTTATATTTTTCACTCTTTATGAGTTTTGGCTGACTTGGTCTTTTTCATTTTTCCACCCATACCTTTTGAGCACAACTCGAACAGAACAGCAGAGGACAGAACAAGCATTAGAAGATGAAGGTAATCAAAGACACATTGAATACAACATGTGTACATAATAAATTGTCTGCATTAAACAGTAATTGGTGTGACACTAGTGTGCAATATTCTGTAAGATTCTGTTTGGTCATGTAGAGTTTTCTTTTCACCTACTGCTTGAGTCCACATCAAGTTCTTCCAAATGGACAGCAGAATCCTTTTCATATCTAAAAGGTATAGACCAGAGGTGGGGACTCGAGTCACAACGTGAATTGTTACCGGGCGGGGTGTAAAATGGACACAAATTAAGTATTATATCGCGATCGATCGCCAGTGGTTGTTGCCGGAGCGAACTTGTAACTCATTGAATCATAGATAAGGATCAGAGGTAAATAAACTAGATTTTTTTTTTCGGCGTGAGAAATCTGGGGGGCCTTATAAGAAAAGGCTCTTCCCCCTACTGTTACCTCATTCATTTGTGGAACTAATAAAAGACCAGCACTCTGTGATCTTAGTGGACGTGGGGGTTCATAGTAGGAAATAAGTTCCTGGAGGTATTCAGGAGCAAGCCCGTGCAGTGCTTTATATGTTAATAATAGAATTTTAAAATCAATACGGGGGAAGAGCCTTTTCTTATAACGCCCCCCAGCTTTGGAACAACCTTCCAAATTGCATACGGGACTCTGACACAGTCAAAATCTTTAAGTCTAGGTTGAAAACCCACCTATTTGGTTTAGCGTTTGATAATTAATATCCCCCCTTAGATAAATGTACAGATCCAGGGGTTTATAGACGAAGGGTTTTATGGTAGACTGGGGCGCTGGTGCTGTCGTCCTGTCACTGCTCGTGGTCACTCAAGTTTGTTGACAGGGCAGTGGATGGATGCCATTGTCTCAGAATGCCCCCAAGCCTATGTTACCTTCTGGTTCTGCCTTTTTAGCTAGGCTGTAATAGTTTAACTTAATGCCGGAGTTGCTGCCACACTCCTGAAATGTGTTTAATTTTATCTGTCCTGTATATGTCCTCATACAGAGCTAATTTTCCCTGTTTTATTTTCTCCACATGGCTGCCCGCCTGCTCGAGGAAAAATGAGATGAGGAGAGACAAGCGATCCATCCAGTGCCAGCCACCTACTGCCTGACCGGATGAGCCTACACCATGATGGACATTACTACATCTTTTCCTTTTCTTTATTTCTTTCTGTTTAAATTGTTGTTGTTGTCATGGTGACCGGTGTCGGCCAGAGGAGGAAGGGTTCCCCTCCTGAGTCTTGGTTCCTCTCAAGGTTTCTTCCTCATGCAAAAAACTAGGGAGTTTTTCCTTGCCACTGTCGCCCTTGGCTTGCTCACTGGGGGCTAGGACTCGGCACTTGTAAAGCTGCTTTGTGACAACAACTGTTGTAAAAAGCGCTATATAAATAAAATTTGATTGATTGATTGAAATCGGATGTGTGGCGTGAGAGCGTGTGAAGACAGTCAAATGCATGTGTCTCACGCTCAATGCGTGAGAGTTGGCAACCCGGGGTTCTGTATCTGAACTCAGGGAAGAGAGCCTCTCTCTGTCACCATCATATCCAGTTCTATCTCAGCATGGATTGTGTATTTGAAGACATCTACGTCGAGAAAAAAAAATATTGACAAAAGTGGAGCGAGTTTTCAGCTATGGGGACATCATTCTACGGCCTCATCGTGCACAAATGACATACAGACTTTTGGCCAGTTTGGTCTTTTGCAAATGCAATGCAGAATAGTTTACTGAAATGTCTAAAGTTGCATTCCTGATTCCTGTTCATTGTTCAGTTCTTATATTTGTTTGTCTTGTGTCACTCACATATGGACACACATGTTCTCCAAGAAACCAGATAAGAGAAGAGAGGGAAAAATGCTGTTATGGTTCTTTGTATTGTACTGTGAAAATATCAGCACTTTTTATTTGAACATGGAGTTCTACTTATGACTTTTTCACAGAATATTTATTTCTGGAAAATTGTAGTTTAAAGTATGAATATTTTTGCAGCTAATTTTAACAAATTGAACTGTGCAATAAAGAGGTGTAATTTAAATTTGTTTTATACTTTGTGTTTTCAGTTGCACGTGTTTTATCAAGATTTGAGGAGAATACAGATTTAAAAAAGAACACATGTCTATTATTTACATTTAAAATATACCTGCAACATTGGTTAAAAAAAAAAAGACTCGAAAGGACTTGAAATTCCAAGTTTCAGACTTGGGACTTGACTTGACTGTTGCCTGTCTTGACTCGAGACTTGACTTGACTTGACTGTCTTTGCTTGAGACTTGACTCGGGACTTGAGGATAAAGACTTGGACTTACTTGAGACTTGCAAAACACTGACTTGGTCCCACCTCTGCTGTTTGGTGTTGGAAAAACGTTTGTCGATGTCTATGACACGACCTAGCCTACCCAATTGGTAGGCTATCATTGGACCTATCTTAGACCTACCGTTCGACAAGCAATACATTTGAATTAAATTTGTATGAAGTAATGAAATGCAGTTTGGTATCTAATCAAGTGCAACACGTGCAGATTGTATAGAATGCAGTATTTAGAGATACAATGCAGTTAGTTACAGCTAGTGTAAGTAAAGATGGTTAATAGATATGTGCAGAGTAGATAAATTACCTAGGGAAATGCATGTGTGTGTAATGTAGTTATGGCAGTACAATGCACAGGGCAAAGAAAAATAGCATGGCATAAATAAATGTGATAAATACAGATGGAATCATACAGATTATCCTATACCACTGTAGATAGGGCTATACAGATGTGAATTGAAGAGGAACACTGTACAGATTTTGTATGGATGGTAAGGTATGGATAGAGGGGAAGGAAAGAATGGTCTTTGGGAAGAGTTCAATAAGGTGACCGCTGTGGGAAAGAAGTGGTTTCTGAACCTGCTTGTGTTAGTCCGCAAACTGTGAAAATGGTAGAGCCTGGGGGAGGAGCAGAAAAGAGCATGGCCCGATGACAGTAGTCTGATCTTACATGCCTGGTGCAGGCATCTCTTCTTGTGGACCTCCTGTGATTGCCTGTCAGCAATTCTCTCTCAGCTTAGTACTCTTTTAAGGTTCACACTGTCAGTTCTCAAAAATTAAATATTGATCATGCGTCAATACTCATTTAAACCTTAAAGTAATCAAAATGTAATCCAAAAGTAATTAGTTACATTACTTTTCAAAAGTAATCAGAAAAGTTACACTACAATTACATTTTAAACAAGGTAACTTGTAACTGTAACGGATTACTTTTTAAAAGTAACTTACCCAACACTGCTGATAGCCAACAGGGCATATTTTTAGTTGCCATCAGAGGTGGGGACTCGAGTCACATGACTTGGACTCGAGTCAGACTCGAGTCATTAATATTAAGACTTTTGACCTGACTTGAAAAAATATTCAGAGACTTAGACTTGACTTGGACTTTTACACCAATAACTTGGGACTTGAATTGGACTTGAACCTGTTTACTTGCAAAGACTTGATTTTTTTACCCCAAATCTAAATTTTAAAACGCATATTAATATTTATAAAGTGCACCCCATTAATTTCATTTCCGTCCTTCTGACGCAGACCGGTCCTCTGCTTTTCCACACTCTGTACGTTGTGTGTGTGTGTATGTGTGTGTGCATGAGCTGCAGCACAACCAATCAAATGGGGGGGTCAGCGAACGTGAATTGTTACCGGGCGGGGTGTAAAATGGACACAAATTAAGTATTATATCGCGATCGATCGATCGCCAGTGGTTGGTGCCAGAGCGAACTAGTAACTCATTGAATCATAGATAAGGATCAGAGGTAAATAAACTAGATTTTTTTTTTCGGCGTGAGAAATCTGGGGGGCCTTATAAGAAAAGGCTCTTCCCCCTACTGTTACCTTATTAATTTGTGGAACTAATAAAAGACCAGCACCTGTATTCGGTAAGATTCTGTTTGGTCATGTAGAGTTTTCTTTTCACCTACTGCTTGAGTCCACATCAGGTTCTTCCAAATGGACAGCAGAATCCTTTTCATATGTAAAAGGTAAAGACATTAAAGAGAATTCGATACAGGACACCAACATTTTTATTACTGAATCATGATTGATGCAATGACATTTTATATTTTTCACTCTTTATGAGTTTTGTCTGACTTGGTCTTTTTCATTTTTCCACCCATACCTTTTGAGCACAACTCGAACGGAACAGCAGAGGACAGAACAAGCATTAGAAGATGAAGGTAATCAAAGACACATTGAATACAACATGTGTACATAATAAATTGTCAGCATTAAACAGTAATTGGTGTGACACTACTGTGCAATATTCTGTAAGATTCTGTTTGGTCATGTAGAGTTTTCTTTTCACCTACTGCTTGAGTCCACATCAGGTTTTTCCAAATGGACAGCAGAATCCTTTCATATCTAAAAGGTAAAGACATTGAAGAGAGGTTGATACAGGACACCAACATTTTTATTACTGAATCATGATTGATGCAATGACTTTTTTATATTTTTCACTCTTTATGAGTTTTGGCTGACTTGGTCTTTTTCATTTTTCCACCTATACCTTTTGAGCACAACTCGAACAGAACAGCAGAAGACAGAACAAGCATTAGAAGATGAAGGTAATCAAAGACACATTGAATACAACATGTGTACATAATAAATTGTCAGCATTAAACAGTAATTGGTGTGACACTAGTGTGCAATATTCTGTAAGATTCTGTTTGGTCATGTAGAGTTTTCTTTTCACCTACTGTTTAAGTCCACATCAGGTTCTTTCAAATGGACAGCAGAATCTTTTTCATATCTAAAAGGTATAGACATTGAAGAGAGTGTCATGCAGGACACCAATATTTTCATTACTGAATCATGATTTATGCAATGACATTTTATATTTTTCACTCTTTATGAGTTTTGGCTGACTTGGTCTTTTTCATTTTTCTACCCATACCTTTTGAGCACAACTCGAACGGAACAGCAGAGGACAGAACAAGCATTAGAAGATGAAGGTAATCAAAGACACATTGAATACAACATGTGTACATAATAAATTGTCTGCATTAAACAGTAATTGGTGTGACACTAGTGTGCAATATTCTGTAAGATTCTGTTTGGTCATGTAGAGTTTTCTTTTCACCTACTGCTTGAGTCCACATCAAGTTCTTCCAAATGGACAGCAGAATCCTTTTCATATCTAAAAGGTATAGACCAGAGGTGGGGACTCGAGTCACAACGTGAATTGTTACCGGGCGGGGTGTAAAATGGACACAAATTAAGTATTATATCGCGATCGATCGCCAGTGGTTGTTGCCGGAGCGAACTTGTAACTCATTGAATCATAGATAAGGATCAGAGGTAAATAAACTAGATTTTTTTTTTCGGCGTGAGAAATCTGGGGGGCCTTATAAGAAAAGGCTCTTCCCCCTACTGTTACCTCATTCATTTGTGGAACTAATAAAAGACCAGCACTCTGTGATCTTAGTGGACGTGGGGGTTCATAGTAGGAAATAAGTTCCTGGAGGTATTCAGGAGCAAGCCCGTGCAGTGCTTTATATGTTAATAATAGAATTTTAAAATCAATACGGGGGAAGAGCCTTTTCTTATAACGCCCCCCAGCTTTGGAACAACCTTCCAAATTGCATACGGGACTCTGACACAGTCAAAATCTTTAAGTCTAGGTTGAAAACCCACCTATTTGGTTTAGCGTTTGATAATTAATATCCCCCCTTAGATAAATGTACAGATCCAGGGGTTTATAGACGAAGGGTTTTATGGTAGACTGGGGCGCTGGTGCTGTCGTCCTGTCACTGCTCGTGGTCACTCAAGTTTGTTGACAGGGCAGTGGATGGATGCCATTGTCTCAGAATGCCCCCAAGCCTATGTTACCTTCTGGTTCTGCCTTTTTAGCTAGGCTGTAATAGTTTAACTTAATGCCGGAGTTGCTGCCACACTCCTGAAATGTGTTTAATTTTATCTGTCCTGTATATGTCCTCATACAGAGCTAATTTTCCCTGTTTTATTTTCTCCACATGGCTGCCCGCCTGCTCGAGGAAAAATGAGATGAGGAGAGACAAGCGATCCATCCAGTGCCAGCCACCTACTGCCTGACCGGATGAGCCTACACCATGATGGACATTACTACATCTTTTCCTTTTCTTTATTTCTTTCTGTTTAAATTGTTGTTGTTGTCATGGTGACCGGTGTCGGCCAGAGGAGGATGGGTTCCCCTCCTGAGTCTTGGTTCCTCTCAAGGTTTCTTCCTCATGCAAAAAACTAGGGAGTTTTTCCTTGCCACTGTCGCCCTTGGCTTGCTCACTGGGGGCTAGGACTCGGCACTTGTAAAGCTGCTTTGTGACAACAACTGTTGTAAAAAGTGCTATATAAATAAAATTTGATTGATTGATTGAAATCGGATGTGTGGCGTGAGAGCGTGTGAAGACAGTCAAATGCGTGTGTCTCACGCTCAATGCGTGAGAGGTGGCAACCCGGGGTTCTGTATCTGAACTCAGGGAAGAGAGCCTCTCTCTGTCACCATCATATCCAGTTCTATCTCAGCATGGATTGTGTATTTGAAGACATCTACGTCGAGAAAAAAAAATATTGACAAAAGTGGAGCGAGTTTTCAGCTATGGGGACATCATTCTACGGCCTCATCGTGCACAAATGACATACAGACTTTTGGCCAGTTTGGTCTTTTGCAAATGCAATGCAGAATAGTTTACTGAAATGTCTAAAGTTGCATTCCTGATTCCTGTTCATTGTTCAGTTCTTATATTTGTTTGTCTTGTGTCACTCACATATGGACACACATGTTCTCCAAGAAACCAGATAAGAGAAGAGAGGGAAAAATGCTGTTATGGTTCTTTGTATTGTACTGTGAAAATATCAGCACTTTTTATTTGAACATGGAGTTCTACTTATGACTTTTTCACAGAATATTTATTTCTGGAAAATTGTAGTTTAAAGTATGAATATTTTTGCAGCTAATTTTAACAAATTGAACTGTGCAATAAAGAGGTGTAATTTAAATTTGTTTTATACTTTGTGTTTTCAGTTGCACATGTTTTATCAAGATTTGAGGAGAATACAGATTTAAAAAAGAACACATGTCTATTATTTACATTTAAAATATACCTGCAACATTGGTTAAAAAAAAAAAGACTCGAAAGGACTTGAAATTCCAAGTTTCAGACTTGGGACTTGACTTGACTGTTGCCTGTCTTGACTCGAGACTTGACTTGACTTGACTGTCTTTGCTTGAGACTTGACTCGGGACTTGAGGATAAAGACTTGGACTTACTTGAGACTTGCAAAACACTGACTTGGTCCCACCTCTGAATTAATTCATATCCAATATACAGTCATGTCCTTCAGGTAACTTCTGTTTACCCTCCACTGACTGCAGGCCTTGTTGCATATATTTTGCAATTAGTAAATCAATATAGGCCTACAATGAAGACAGTAAAAGACCGTAAAGTAGGAGAAGGAGTTATAGGCTACTGAATGTTGTCATTACATGAATGCAGATGGGCATTTTTCACAGGTAATGGGGAACTTCCCGTTTCTTCTTTCACAAATGAATGTAATTTATGTTGCCTAACAAAACCTATACAACAGAAGACGTTCAGCTTAACACATAGATTTGCAAACTACCTTAATTATTTGTATGTGGTCGTCCTCACGTTATCTATCATTGATTTGGGCTAGTGCGACTAGTTTATCAGGTGACCAGTCGGCTAAAAATGCTTAGTAGTTTAGTGCTGTATGAGACATTTTACAACACAAGAAAATGATTTCACGTTGGGCTTAGAGGGCAAACGGTACGATTTGACTTGATGTGTATGTGACCTGGCTGGTGGGGACGGGAGAAGAAGTCTATCTGTGAGCGTGTGTGCTGTGCTGAAGACGCTTCCTTCCACTCGCTGAACTGAACTGCTGCAGCGCATCTGGTGTTAAAGGAAGAGAGAGGTCGGGTGTGTGAGGTGGTGGCTCATTTCAGGGCATTGTTTTTAATCGCTCAGGTTTTCAAAAGATCATTTCAAACCGACCTCAGTAAAATGATAATAATAAAAAAAAAAAACGAAGTTTCAAAAGGGCACTTTCGTTGATAAAGGGCAGAGTTGGTGGTGCTTTAGCACCACCTGATGTCTATGTGTGCACGCCACTGTTATATATACATATCATAACATGTATGTAAATTATCGAATGAATATCAAGTTCATTTCGGCATCATGGACAGTTAAATGACTTCATGAATTCAGTTAAATGATTTCGTTCATGTATATCAATATCAACATTGCACTGAATCCTATCGCATTATCAACGTGCCGAATTTGGAATGTTCCAGAAATCACAACAATTTTATAATTTTATATGCTTTACAAGGCAATAAAATGAGTTCATTGCTGTTGTGGTTAACTCATTTTGCTCGTAATCTGCCAGTTAAAATCCAAACAGTTTTTGTTAGCCTCAGATTTGGCACGAAATTATCACTTTAATTCTGATGCTAAATTAACGAGCTAATCAAACACGTTGAGATGAGTTTTAGACATAAAATCAGTCAAGCAGGTTCCAGCACAAAAGTCAGACAGGTGCGCTGTAAAAGGTTCGGTCACACTTTATCGCTCGGGCTGCGCTACAGCGTCTGTTCTCAGATGCGCTGCCACTACTGATCGGTAAGGGGGCTTTGACCTGCTCTGTTTCCGACCTGGTGGCCCGAAGCTCCCTCAGGGACACCATATCGACAGCGAGCTTAGTGCGGACAACCGATCAACACAGCGCGGTGCTGCCCAGAAGCCCCGAACTCACAAGCTCCTCCAAGCTCAGCCTCCAAGTAACGTGGATTACAGGTACGCGCCACTGCGCCCGGCGGCTTTTGGAGAGATCTGCTCAGCTCTTAATAAAGAGACTTAGCCGGTGCTGACATGTTTCCAGTGGCCTTATATATGAATAGTCTGTTTTAAAAACTACAAAAAGTGTGGATACAAAAGTGTGTTGGTCATGGGACTAATGTTTCAATCCAAATAAGCGCCTGGGGTTTATGGAATGAAAGTAATCATAAAATGAAGGTTAATTCAAGGTGGGTTCTTAAAACGCCTGATGAAATTAGTAATTTAATACGATAAATCGTTTCAAACTATAACTATAGGTGAAATAAAATGGAAAGAAAGCAAAAGTCCACTTTGTGCTTGAAACATAGGCTTCTTTGAGAGGTTTATCCGCTGGTGCGGTGTCACGGCATAATCGCAATGCGCATGCGCACGTTTCGAATATTTTATCTTTGTATATTATGAATTTTTGACCTTTGACATTGCCCGTTCTTGGCGTAATGGGTAGCGCACTGGTCAGTCACGCAGAACGACGAGAGTTCAAATCCGCCACCGGGTGTGTGACCCCATAACTTCAATAATGATATTGAGCGTGGAGGCCCTGGATCAGGGAGCCGAGAGGAAACGCGCTGCGCTAGGTTTCTTAATGACAGTGATGAGAATGACGGGCTCAGTTACAGGAGGATCACAAGGGCCAATAGATCAATACCCAGTGCCCACCTCACCGGTGCCTGATAGCCAACAGGGCACATTTTTAGTTGCCACTACCGGTTTTTTTTTTTTTTTTTTTTGTTCAATCTGAAAAATCGAACTATGCATTATTTATAATATATACGTAAAATATCCAATGAATATCAAGTTCATTTCAGCACCTTGGACAGTTAAATGACTTCATGACTTTATTTAAATGACTTCCTTCGTGTATATCAAAATCACCTTTCCACTATACAAAAGCTGTTCAGTCCATCTCATGACATTATGTCAATGCACAGAATTTGAAATGTGCCGGATATCCTGACGTCGTAATCGCAATGCGCATGCGCATATGTCGTGTATTTTAACTTTGTATATTATGAATTTTGATCCGTAAGCGGCCCTATGTTGGCCTAATGGGTTGTGCACTGGTCATTGAAGCACTTGGGTCAGCAAGACCCGGGTTCGAACCCCATGCTAGATTAAGTGTAACAAAAAAAGGTATACCAAAAAAACGAAAAAAAGACAAAAACAAAAAAAAAAAAAAAGCCCAGTGCTGATCTGACCGGTGCCTGATAGCCAACAGGGCCTATTTTTAGTTGCCATGTATCAACGTTATTTTTTCTCCTCAATCTGAATATATATACATATTATCATAACATGTATGTAAATTATCGAATGAATATCAAGTTCATTTCGGCATCATGAACAGTTAAATGACTTCATGAATTCAGTTAAATGATTTCGTTCATGTATATCTTATAATTTTAGTTACATTTTAAAAATATAAACAAAAACCTTTGCGAAATATTTAATGATATTTTTATTGCTTTGCGCCCTACATCGCCGTTTGCCGCTTGTTTCCCGCTTGCAAACGCGCGGTTCAGTTTCAGCTCAAGCAGCAATGACAGACGCCTTCAAGCACTGGACATTTAAGAAGCGTTTGTTTTGTTTTCGTGTTGTCAATAAATGTGAACCATGTGCCACCATCGGCAACTATTTGTGATTATGCCAAGCCTTTGTGTAAATTTCGGAGTTTGGAGGTTTATTTCTACGGAGCCCCTAAAGGATCTAGGTAGAAATTTTTTTTTTTGAAAGCTAAATTGTTCCCTCAATTTAATAAATCGTTCCCTCAATTTATTATTTCATTCCCTCAATTTAATAAATCATTCTCTCAATTTAATAATTCGTTCCCTCAAATATGGAATAACACAGTAGTCTAGGACCAACAGTTTTAACAGGGTCGTCTCTTCAGCTCTCGTACAGACACTGGTATGTTGTTACCATAATGAACTAATAATGCTTTATGTGTGTATGCTATCGGTAGTCAGACTCATGTAGCGAGAACTCTGTACAAACTCTCATTTACTATCATGGCTCCGTCGGTAGTAAATTAACCTCCAAAGTACACTACAGTGGTTGCTTGCTAGCTATATATATATATATATATATATATAAAGTTAGCTAACATTTTATTAATTTGTTGTCCATATGGCTATAAGCACTCGAGATGGATTACGACTCATTTAACAGCTTCATCGAGTTCATTCGAAGTCGTCACATTGAAGAAGCGACAGTCCAGAATTTCATCAGTGAAAAGGTAACGCTGTGCTTCAGTATCTAGCTACTTCAGTATCTACCGAGTGGGCCTTATCAGTCATTGCTTTGTTTACATGGTGTTGTTCAAATTAATGTAACTAGCTTATAAAAGTTCTGTACTGAACAGTAAATATTCTGCGTTTAAAGACAAGAGTCATAACATCTATGGTTAGCGCATAATTTTAATAGGCATTCATATCTAAATAAATATTATAAATAAGTCTTTTTAATATCATCTCCTTAATATCAGCATTTTGGTTTGGTTGTAAACAGGACACCACAGGAGTATTTCATATACAGTAGCACTGTTAAATTTGTCACACAACACAGACACCTGGATGTCTAGCTAGACTTTTCCTATTGGACAGGTTCATCTTTGGGCTTAAAGTACCTTGCTAAACTGAGATATTGTGAAATCCCATTTATTTATTGGTATTATTTTATTTCATGAAAATAAATAATACAATAATTTAAAATATATTACAGTATCCACCATATTACATGTATGTAAACTTTCACATAACTCTTAACAGTTCACTCATCTTTTTTTAGATTGACTGTTTTGCAATTGATGGCATGCCAAATGAGGACCTGTCAAAGTACCTGCCAAAATATGGTGATCGTTTAGCTGTGCGCCAGTATTGCAAACGGGAGGTAGCAAGACTTCAGGAACCAAGAAACCTACCAAAAGCCACAGAGAACCTTATGACAAAACTCAAGGACAGAATACTTAAACGCAGACATGATGACACTAACCGCTCTGAAAAGCTTAGAAACAACACTAATGCACAGAAATTGGAGCGCAGTTTCCAAATTGGAGTACTTCAGCAAGAAGGGGACATTCTTAAGCAAGTGAGAGAGAAAAAGGGTGGGGGTAAACGTCAAGTAAAAGCCTTTAAAAACACCACAATGGCTGAAATACTGGAATCAGCAAAGATCCTTTTCTTTCCTAATGGTAAGTCAAAGCTTGGAAAGATCTCAGATTTTGAATGTGATATTTGTGACTTCACAGAAGAAATCCTGGCTCCACATGTTACTTTAATAGACATTTATGAACTTAGAAAAGTAAAAATGCTGCGCCTTTACCTCATCATCAAGAGAGTGGAAGAGAATACAGGATCAGTGGCTGAGACAGAAGGTGCCTCCTCTGTTGTCTTAGAGGATGCACCCTCAAATTACATACCACAGGGCCAAAAGTCAACAGAAAGCACTACAGGCCTGAAAGACAGTGTATGTACAGACTTGTTGGATGTATCAGTTCAAGACCATGAAGAACAGCCATCACTTGCAATAGTAACATTAGACATGGTATCTCATCTTTCCCCTATAATAATTGATGAGCCAGCAAATTTGGAAAACATACAAATTCCCGAAGCTTCCTTTAGTGAAACTCATGCTCAGCAGACTTATTTGTCAGTACAAATTGATGGGCAAACTTCACAGATCTCCATTGATGAGGAAATTCAAGTGGGATATCATGCACTTCCAGATGATGGTGAGGTTCTTGATGACACATTACCCATTGACATGGACAGTCTGATTTATAATCAGCCACCACAGGTGACAAAGATTAGATTACGCAGAGGAAATGTGTTTCAAGATTTAAATAATGTGTTTCACTGTGGTCTTGTGTCAGTTAGTGATACACTAGAAATAGAAATGGTTTTACCCAACGGTTCTACAGAAAAAGGAGAAGACAATGGAGGTGTGCTCAGGGATGCCTTAAGTGAATACTGGGATGCATTTATTATGAAGTGCACAACAGGCAATGCAATCAAAATTCCTATGATTCGACATGACATGACAGACAAGTGGACTGATGTTGCAAAAGTAATGGTGCTTGGATATAATAATGCAAGCTACTTTCCCATTGCATTAGCAAAACCTTTCTTGAAGCATTGTCTTGGACTTGAGGTAACATCAGAAGAACTCTGGGAAACATTTCTGCAGTCAATCCCAAATGATGAAAGAAGAATTGTAGAACAAGCAATGCAAGACTTCCCATCAGTTTCTGACAGTGAAGACTGGCTTGACTTCATTGATGCCCACAATGTGAAAACACTCATCAGTGCAGAAAACCTCAAGAAAACGTTACTTGAAGTGTCTCACAAAGAAATCATTCAAGATCCTGCATATATATCAGAGTGCTGGAATGAAGAATTGAAAAAACTGAAATTGCCTCCTGGGGGTTTAGACGAGATCCTGTGCAACCTTTACCCATCCAACAAGAAAGTTCTTGCAGCTCTTCAGCCAGATGAAAATTTGAATAAGCGGGACCAGGCCATTTTTGACTTCTTAAAGAAGTATATACGCAACTGCTCACATACACATCTGAAACAATTTCTTCGATTTTGTACAGGTAATTACACAGTACTATTATTATTTATTTTATTTTTTTCCACATCTATGAATGTGTTATACAATTGCATTTTCATTATACAGCAGTACAATGTAGAATAAAATAAATTTTTTTTATTTTATAGGTGCAGATGTTCTTGTAACATCCACTATTCATGTGAGATTTGTTGCACCAAGCAGTGATTTTGTCAGAAGTCCCCAAGCACATACCTGTGGTTGTGTGTTGGAGATGCCTAACACTTACACATCATACCTGGAAATGTCAGAAGAGTTCAGCCGGCTTCTGGACTCAAATGTCTGGGTGATGGACATCCTTTAATTGATGGTACATTGCATATTTTCACAATAAAGAGAGTATCATATATGTCAACACACCTTTTAATTTGTTGGACAAATATTTCTTGATGATAAAATAAACACTTCTAAATTTACTAGAATATGCTAGTTAAAAAAAACTGTCAAAACACTTATTTTGTTTACTTTTATTATATGTAGGGGTTAGGGCCCCTTACTGTTTACCTCACACTGCAGGTTTTGAAGAATGTTCAGGTGTAAGTACACACAGTTTTCTCTCTCTCCCAACTACTCATACAAAGTGCATTTATACTATGCTTTTTTTCAAACACTAAACATTTACAAATTAATTCAGGCTTGCAATAAATGTTTGATTAAATCAAAGTAATCAATAAGGAGACAGGGTCAATAAATGGCTACTTGTCACTGTTCACGTTTTTTCTGTTGGATTGCTTAAAATGGATGTCTGTTAATCAAATTGTAATAATAATAATAATAATAGTTCTTCAATTGTTTTCAAGTTAAAAATGTTTCTTTTATTCTTGTTTTTTTTGTCAATATGCATACAGTAGATTACCTTTTTGAATGTTTCACCCAGTTTCTGAAGTTCCAGTTCAAATGTAAGTAAATTACTCCATGTTTTACTGTCACACTCATATACAAAAAATACATAATACATAAAATAAAATACATAAAAATACATAAATATGCACTTCTTAGTTCTACAGCTAGATGTTCTTCAATGACCAGGACCTCCACAAAGCAGGTGGATCATTTTCAGCTTCAGTGACCAGTGACATGGTGGTGCTGTATTAGTATGTGTTGCACTGGTATGAGTGAATCAAACACAGTGACCAGTGACATAGTGGTGCTGTATTAGTATGTGTTGCACTGGTACGAGTGAATCAAACACAGTGACCAGTGACATGGTGGTGCTGTATTAGTATGTGTTGCACTGGTATGAGTGAATCAAACACAGTGACCAGTGACATGGTGGTGCTGTATTAGTATGTGTTGCACTGGTATGAGTGAATCAAACACAGTGACCAGTGACATGGTGGTGCTGTATTAGTATGTGTTGCACTGGTACGAGTGAATCAAACACAGTGACCAGTGACATGGTGGTGCTGTATTAGTATGTGTTGCACTGGTATGAGTGAATCAAACACAGTGACCAGTGACATGGTGGTGCTGTATTAGTATGTGTTGCACTGGTATGAGTGAATCAAACACAGTGACCAGTGACATGGTGGTGCTGTATTAGTATGTGTTGCACTGGTATGAGTGAATCAAACACAGCTAAGCTGTGCACAGTACACCACAACATACAGGTCAAGTGTCACTGAAGTGAGAGTATGATCCACCTGCTCTGTGGTGGTCATGTAGACGTCTAAAAATGAATGGAAAATATGGAAAATGGAAAATAAGTGTAGATACAAGGTTTTGATGTTATAACTGATAAGAGGAGAGAAAATAATATTCTAACTTTCTAATCATATAAAACTATTTTTTGTTGGTAGATTAGAAGTTTTCTTGGTCTTTCCAGACTTTTCTCTAGATGTCACAAATGAAGATTGCAAGCTGCTCTGGATAAGTGTGACAGCAATATACAATTTGTATATCTGTTGTTTTTGTTTTCTCAGGTGTACAAGCTTAAATGTTGCTGAACATCTTAAAGATTTTAAATCTAAAAAACATTTATTGTAACTTTTTTATTTGCTCTCATTTACACTTAAATCCTCCCTCTCTCACACACAGAGAAGTTATCTTAGATTTTTGTATTTTATGTTTGTTTTGTAAACCTATGAGGATAATGTGACATTTATAACAAAAAAAATCTTTTCCTTGTTATACAAGATGTCTACAAGATGTTACAGAAGCAAAAAATACATGAATAAAGTCGGGTTGTACTACAGTTGTACTGTTTGTAATTTTTCATAGATTTTAAATTATGCCAATTTTTTCCTTGAGTGTAAGGTATAAATTAATACCCATGTAGAGATCTTCAGGAACAGTTAAATTGTACTCTGCCATTATGTAGGTACACAGACTGTAAACATCCTCATCACAAGCAATGTCACTGCGATGTAAACAGTCTGTCTCACAGTTGATGATTTCCTGTTCTGACACATGACATAAGTAGTCTTCAGAGCCATACAGTTCTGGAACGGTGTACATTACATTAGGCCGCCCGTGGGGAACATTTTCATTCCTTGAGGGACGGATCAGATGGCTATTCCAGCATTCTCTTGTAGCATCCAGTTCATCCTATACATGAAAAATGAAATTGTATTCCTTTTTAATAAACAACCACACTTTGCACATTTTGTGTTACAGTAATTCATTTGGATTAATCAAAGGCCTCATTGGGTTCAGATGATCCTAGTTAATAAAACATTGCATTTTTTTGTAGATTCAGTCTCAATGAATCTCAGAACACCTGTGTATCCTTATAGCAGGATATTCTCATTCATATTTGATATTTTTGCAAAATAAACTTGAATTCAATTAATGCAGTTTACCACACAGCAATGTTTTTGTAAGTTTCATCAGGACTTTTATAAGTCAATACTCTACCTGAATTAATGATAAGAAGCAGAAGATGACCAGATTCTTGTCCAAGAAATCTCCATCAAAATCTCCATCACCCTTCAGTCTGTGAAAATGCTCAAGCCAAAATTCAATGCACTCCTTCCTGAGGTGTCCCCACCAACTCTCGATCCTTTGATTGGCTGTGCTGCGACCATAGAGAAAACTTCTATCTCCACCATCTTCATCATTACGTCTGAAAAAACGTTGTGTGTCTCGTACAACACTGTTCTCTGTGCCATTGTCAGTTCGTACTATACGGGGAGATCCTCCATGTTCTACAACAGCTTCAAGAAAATAACCTCCAATAACACGTGGGTCACTACTGGTGTGATATGCCTTTAGCCATATTAATTTTCGTGAATATCCATCGATTGCACCATTAATACAAATACCAAACGGTTTAAGTTTATCGTATGAATCCACATGCCATATGTAATTTGGACCCTTTGCATAATAAGCTCTCCTGTTCAGACGCCTTGCTCTGCGGCTATGTGTTCCATCAGGATCCAGGGTGGACAAGATTAGACGCACATCCTCTTTACGAACTCTGACACCTTGATCTATGCACTTACTATGCATCCACCTATACCCATGGAGTGCTCCAGACCCTTGCAGCTGATTTCGGATGAACCGGATGGTCTGCCCAATGTCATCATAGGTTTTCCTCCGAAACAACCCATTTTTACATAAAATACGTTTAAGGGATGTCAGAGATAAAACAATGCCATGTTTAACAGCCAAAACCTGAAGTATGTCCAGATATTTTAAACCAAGTTCAAAATAAAATATAATCAAATTTAAGCGGTCCATGATGTCTGGTGTACTGCATGTTGTGCACAAAATCAGATATTTGAGGTTTATTTAAATGATTTATTAAATTGAGGGAACGGTTTGTTAAATTGAGGGAATGAAATAATAAATTGAGGGACCGGTTTGTTAAATTGAGGGAATGAAATAATAAATTGAGGGAACGGTTTGTTAAATTGAGGGAATGAAATAATAAATTGAGGGAACGATTTGTTAAATTGAGGCAACAATTTATTAAATTGAGGGAACGATTTATTAAATTGAGGGAACAATTTAGCTTTCAAAAAAAAATTTTCTACCTAGATCCTTTAGGGGCTCCGTATATTTCCGATCAGAAGGCAACCACTATTGAGGTTGTAAGCGAGCTAACAGCAAGGTATGCTGACCGTCACACTGTGGTTTCCACAGTTAGCTACCTGCTAGGCTAGCTACTACCATTCACTTGAATGTGTTTGTTCTTTAGCATGCTAGCTTGATTTACAGGCTAACCAAATTAGCTGTTTAAAGTCCTAAACAGGTATTCGCTGGAATCATACATGACTATTAGAGACAATGACAGACGGTATCAAATGAATATTTATTACTGTTTGGTGTTGGAAAAACGTTTGTCGATGTCTATGACACGACCTAGCCTACCCAATTGGTAGGCTATCATTGGACCTATCTTAGACCTACCGTTCGACAAGCAATACATTTGAATTAAATTTGTATGAAGTAATGAAATGCAGTTTGGTATCTAATCAAGTGCAACACGTGCAGATTGTATAGAATGCAGTATTTAGAGATACAATGCAGTTAGTTACAGCTAGTGTAAGTAAAGATGGTTAATAGATATGTGCAGAGTAGATAAATTACCTAGGGAAATGCATGTGTGTGTAATGTAGTTATGGCAGTACAATGCACAGGGCAAAGAAAAATAGCATGGCATAAATAAATGTGATAAATACAGATGGAATCATACAGATTATCCTATACCACTGTAGATAGGGCTATACAGATGTGAATTGAAGAGGAACACTGTACAGATTTTGTATGGATGGTAAGGTATGGATAGAGGGGAAGGAAAGAATGGTCTTTGGGAAGAGTTCAATAAGGTGACCGCTGTGGGAAAGAAGTGGTTTCTGAACCTGCTTGTGTTAGTCCGCAAACTGTGAAAATGGTAGAGCCTGGGGGAGGAGCAGAAAAGAGCATGGCCCGATGACAGTAGTCTGATCTTACATGCCTGGTGCAGGCATCTCTTCTTGTGGACCTCCTGTGATTGCCTGTCAGCAATTCTCTCTCAGCTTAGTACTCTTTTAAGGTTCACACTGTCAGTTCTCAAAAATTAAATGTTGATCATGCGTCAATACTCATTTAAACCTTAAAGTAATCAAAATGTAATCCAAAAGTAATTAGTTACATTACTTTTCAAAAGTAATCAGAAAAGTTACACTACAATTACATTTTAAACAAGGTAACTTGTAACTGTAACGGATTACTTTTTAAAAGTAACTTACCCAACACTGCTGATAGCCAACAGGGCATATTTTTAGTTGCCATCAGAGGTGGGGACTCGAGTCACATGACTTGGACTCGAGTCAGACTCGAGTCATTAATATTAAGACTTTTGACCTGACTTGAAAAAATATTCAGAGACTTAGACTTGACTTGGACTTTTACACCAATAACTTGGGACTTGAATTGGACTTGAACCTGTTTACTTGCAAAGACTTGATTTTTTTACCCCAAATCTAAATTTTAAAACGCATATTAATATTTATAAAGTGCACCCCATTAATTTCATTTCCGTCCTTCTGACGCAGACCGGTCCTCTGCTTTTCCACACTCTGTACGTTGTGTGTGTGTGTATGTGTGTGTGCATGAGCTGCAGCACAACCAATCAAATGGGGGGGTCAGCGAACGTGAATTGTTACCGGGCGGGGTGTAAAATGGACACAAATTAAGTATTATATCGCGATCGATCGATCGCCAGTGGTTGGTGCCAGAGCGAACTAGTAACTCATTGAATCATAGATAAGGATCAGAGGTAAATAAACTAGATTTTTTTTTTCGGCGTGAGAAATCTGGGGGGCCTTATAAGAAAAGGCTCTTCCCCCTACTGTTACCTTATTAATTTGTGGAACTAATAAAAGACCAGCACCTGTATTCTGTAAGATTCTGTTTGGTCATGTAGAGTTTTCTTTTCACCTACTGCTTGAGTCCACATCAGGTTCTTCCAAATGGACAGCAGAATCCTTTTCATATGTAAAAGGTAAAGACATTAAAGAGAATTCGATACAGGACACCAACATTTTTATTACTGAATCATGATTGATGCAATGACATTTTATATTTTTCACTCTTTATGAGTTTTGTCTGACTTGGTCTTTTTCATTTTTCCACCCATACCTTTTGAGCACAACTCGAACGGAACAGCAGAGGACAGAACAAGCATTAGAAGATGAAGGTAATCAAAGACACATTGAATACAACATGTGTACATAATAAATTGTCAGCATTAAACAGTAATTGGTGTGACACTACTGTGCAATATTCTGTAAGATTCTGTTTGGTCATGTAGAGTTTTCTTTTCACCTACTGCTTGAGTCCACATCAGGTTTTTCCAAATGGACAGCAGAATCCTTTCATATCTAAAAGGTAAAGACATTGAAGAGAGGTTGATACAGGACACCAACATTTTTATTACTGAATCATGATTGATGCAATGACTTTTTTATATTTTTCACTCTTTATGAGTTTTGGCTGACTTGGTCTTTTTCATTTTTCCACCTATACCTTTTGAGCACAACTCGAACAGAACAGCAGAAGACAGAACAAGCATTAGAAGATGAAGGTAATCAAAGACACATTGAATACAACATGTGTACATAATAAATTGTCAGCATTAAACAGTAATTGGTGTGACACTAGTGTGCAATATTCTGTAAGATTCTGTTTGGTCATGTAGAGTTTTCTTTTCACCTACTGTTTAAGTCCACATCAGGTTCTTTCAAATGGACAGCAGAATCTTTTTCATATCTAAAAGGTATAGACATTGAAGAGAGTGTCATGCAGGACACCAATATTTTCATTACTGAATCATGATTTATGCAATGACATTTTATATTTTTCACTCTTTATGAGTTTTGGCTGACTTGGTCTTTTTCATTTTTCTACCCATACCTTTTGAGCACAACTCGAACGGAACAGCAGAGGACAGAACAAGCATTAGAAGATGAAGGTAATCAAAGACACATTGAATACAACATGTGTACATAATAAATTGTCTGCATTAAACAGTAATTGGTGTGACACTAGTGTGCAATATTCTGTAAGATTCTGTTTGGTCATGTAGAGTTTTCTTTTCACCTACTGCTTGAGTCCACATCAAGTTCTTCCAAATGGACAGCAGAATCCTTTTCATATCTAAAAGGTATAGACCAGAGGTGGGGACTCGAGTCACAACGTGAATTGTTACCGGGCGGGGTGTAAAATGGACACAAATTAAGTATTATATCGCGATCGATCGCCAGTGGTTGTTGCCGGAGCGAACTTGTAACTCATTGAATCATAGATAAGGATCAGAGGTAAATAAACTAGATTTTTTTTTTCGGCGTGAGAAATCTGGGGGGCCTTATAAGAAAAGGCTCTTCCCCCTACTGTTACCTCATTCATTTGTGGAACTAATAAAAGACCAGCACTCTGTGATCTTAGTGGACGTGGGGGTTCATAGTAGGAAATAAGTTCCTGGAGGTATTCAGGAGCAAGCCCGTGCAGTGCTTTATATGTTAATAATAGAATTTTAAAATCAATACGGGGGAAGAGCCTTTTCTTATAACGCCCCCCAGCTTTGGAACAACCTTCCAAATTGCATACGGGACTCTGACACAGTCAAAATCTTTAAGTCTAGGTTGAAAACCCACCTATTTGGTTTAGCGTTTGATAATTAATATCCCCCCTTAGATAAATGTACAGATCCAGGGGTTTATAGACGAAGGGTTTTATGGTAGACTGGGGCGCTGGTGCTGTCGTCCTGTCACTGCTCGTGGTCACTCAAGTTTGTTGACAGGGCAGTG
Organism: Brachyhypopomus gauderio; assembly: GCF_052324685.1. Classification (NCBI taxonomy): domain Eukaryota; kingdom Metazoa; phylum Chordata; class Actinopteri; order Gymnotiformes; family Hypopomidae; genus Brachyhypopomus; species Brachyhypopomus gauderio. Next base: position 62,544 of record NW_027506964.1, on the reverse strand, counting down.
GATGGATGCCATTGTCTCAGAATGCCCCCAAGCCTATGTTACCTTCTGGTTCTGCCTTTTTAGCTAGGCTGTAATAGTTTAACTTAATGCCGGAGTTGCTGCCACACTCCTGAAATGTGTTTAATTTTATCTGTCCTGTATATGTCCTCATACAGAGCTAATTTTCCCTGTTTTATTTTCTCCACATGGCTGCCCGCCTGCTCGAGGAAAAATGAGATGAGGAGAGACAAGCGATCCATCCAGTGCCAGCCACCTACTGCCTGACCGGATGAGCCTACACCATGATGGACATTACTACATCTTTTCCTTTTCTTTATTTCTTTCTGTTTAAATTGTTGTTGTTGTCATGGTGACCGGTGTCGGCCAGAGGAGGATGGGTTCCCCTCCTGAGTCTTGGTTCCTCTCAAGGTTTCTTCCTCATGCAAAAAACTAGGGAGTTTTTCCTTGCCACTGTCGCCCTTGGCTTGCTCACTGGGGGCTAGGACTCGGCACTTGTAAAGCTGCTTTGTGACAACAACTGTTGTAAAAAGTGCTATATAAATAAAATTTGATTGATTGATTGAAATCGGATGTGTGGCGTGAGAGCGTGTGAAGACAGTCAAATGCGTGTGTCTCACGCTCAATGCGTGAGAGGTGGCAACCCGGGGTTCTGTATCTGAACTCAGGGAAGAGAGCCTCTCTCTGTCACCATCATATCCAGTTCTATCTCAGCATGGATTGTGTATTTGAAGACATCTACGTCGAGAAAAAAAAATATTGACAAAAGTGGAGCGAGTTTTCAGCTATGGGGACATCATTCTACGGCCTCATCGTGCACAAATGACATACAGACTTTTGGCCAGTTTGGTCTTTTGCAAATGCAATGCAGAATAGTTTACTGAAATGTCTAAAGTTGCATTCCTGATTCCTGTTCATTGTTCAGTTCTTATATTTGTTTGTCTTGTGTCACTCACATATGGACACACATGTTCTCCAAGAAACCAGATAAGAGAAGAGAGGGAAAAATGCTGTTATGGTTCTTTGTATTGTACTGTGAAAATATCAGCACTTTTTATTTGAACATGGAGTTCTACTTATGACTTTTTCACAGAATATTTATTTCTGGAAAATTGTAGTTTAAAGTATGAATATTTTTGCAGCTAATTTTAACAAATTGAACTGTGCAATAAAGAGGTGTAATTTAAATTTGTTTTATACTTTGTGTTTTCAGTTGCACATGTTTTATCAAGATTTGAGGAGAATACAGATTTAAAAAAGAACACATGTCTATTATTTACATTTAAAATATACCTGCAACATTGGTTAAAAAAAAAAAGACTCGAAAGGACTTGAAATTCCAAGTTTCAGACTTGGGACTTGACTTGACTGTTGCCTGTCTTGACTCGAGACTTGACTTGACTTGACTGTCTTTGCTTGAGACTTGACTCGGGACTTGAGGATAAAGACTTGGACTTACTTGAGACTTGCAAAACACTGACTTGGTCCCACCTCTGAATTAATTCATATCCAATATACAGTCATGTCCTTCAGGTAACTTCTGTTTACCCTCCACTGACTGCAGGCCTTGTTGCATATATTTTGCAATTAGTAAATCAATATAGGCCTACAATGAAGACAGTAAAAGACCGTAAAGTAGGAGAAGGAGTTATAGGCTACTGAATGTTGTCATTACATGAATGCAGATGGGCATTTTTCACAGGTAATGGGGAACTTCCCGTTTCTTCTTTCACAAATGAATGTAATTTATGTTGCCTAACAAAACCTATACAACAGAAGACGTTCAGCTTAACACATAGATTTGCAAACTACCTTAATTATTTGTATGTGGTCGTCCTCACGTTATCTATCATTGATTTGGGCTAGTGCGACTAGTTTATCAGGTGACCAGTCGGCTAAAAATGCTTAGTAGTTTAGTGCTGTATGAGACATTTTACAACACAAGAAAATGATTTCACGTTGGGCTTAGAGGGCAAACGGTACGATTTGACTTGATGTGTATGTGACCTGGCTGGTGGGGACGGGAGAAGAAGTCTATCTGTGAGCGTGTGTGCTGTGCTGAAGACGCTTCCTTCCACTCGCTGAACTGAACTGCTGCAGCGCATCTGGTGTTAAAGGAAGAGAGAGGTCGGGTGTGTGAGGTGGTGGCTCATTTCAGGGCATTGTTTTTAATCGCTCAGGTTTTCAAAAGATCATTTCAAACCGACCTCAGTAAAATGATAATAATAAAAAAAAAAAACGAAGTTTCAAAAGGGCACTTTCGTTGATAAAGGGCAGAGTTGGTGGTGCTTTAGCACCACCTGATGTCTATGTGTGCACGCCACTGTTATATATACATATCATAACATGTATGTAAATTATCGAATGAATATCAAGTTCATTTCGGCATCATGGACAGTTAAATGACTTCATGAATTCAGTTAAATGATTTCGTTCATGTATATCAATATCAACATTGCACTGAATCCTATCGCATTATCAACGTGCCGAATTTGGAATGTTCCAGAAATCACAACAATTTTATAATTTTATATGCTTTACAAGGCAATAAAATGAGTTCATTGCTGTTGTGGTTAACTCATTTTGCTCGTAATCTGCCAGTTAAAATCCAAACAGTTTTTGTTAGCCTCAGATTTGGCACGAAATTATCACTTTAATTCTGATGCTAAATTAACGAGCTAATCAAACACGTTGAGATGAGTTTTAGACATAAAATCAGTCAAGCAGGTTCCAGCACAAAAGTCAGACAGGTGCGCTGTAAAAGGTTCGGTCACACTTTATCGCTCGGGCTGCGCTACAGCGTCTGTTCTCAGATGCGCTGCCACTACTGATCGGTAAGGGGGCTTTGACCTGCTCTGTTTCCGACCTGGTGGCCCGAAGCTCCCTCAGGGACACCATATCGACAGCGAGCTTAGTGCGGACAACCGATCAACACAGCGCGGTGCTGCCCAGAAGCCCCGAACTCACAAGCTCCTCCAAGCTCAGCCTCCAAGTAACGTGGATTACAGGTACGCGCCACTGCGCCCGGCGGCTTTTGGAGAGATCTGCTCAGCTCTTAATAAAGAGACTTAGCCGGTGCTGACATGTTTCCAGTGGCCTTATATATGAATAGTCTGTTTTAAAAACTACAAAAAGTGTGGATACAAAAGTGTGTTGGTCATGGGACTAATGTTTCAATCCAAATAAGCGCCTGGGGTTTATGGAATGAAAGTAATCATAAAATGAAGGTTAATTCAAGGTGGGTTCTTAAAACGCCTGATGAAATTAGTAATTTAATACGATAAATCGTTTCAAACTATAACTATAGGTGAAATAAAATGGAAAGAAAGCAAAAGTCCACTTTGTGCTTGAAACATAGGCTTCTTTGAGAGGTTTATCCGTTGGTGCGGTGTCACGGCATAATCGCAATGCGCATGCGCACGTTTCGAATATTTTATCTTTGTATATTATGAATTTTTGACCTTTGACATTGCCCGTTCTTGGCGTAATGGGTAGCGCACTGGTCAGTCACGCAGAACGACGAGAGTTCAAATCCGCCACCGGGTGTGTGACCCCATAACTTCAATAATGATATTGAGCGTGGAGGCCCTGGATCAGGGAGCCGAGAGGAAACGCGCTGCGCTAGGTTTCTTAATGACAGTGATGAGAATGACGGGCTCAGTTACAGGAGGATCACAAGGGCCAATAGATCAATACCCAGTGCCCACCTCACCGGTGCCTGATAGCCAACAGGGCACATTTTTAGTTGCCACTACCGGTTTTTTTTTTTTTTTTTTTTTGTTCAATCTGAAAAATCGAACTATGCATTATTTATAATATATACGTAAAATATCCAATGAATATCAAGTTCATTTCAGCACCTTGGACAGTTAAATGACTTCATGACTTTATTTAAATGACTTCCTTCGTGTATATCAAAATCACCTTTCCACTATACAAAAGCTGTTCAGTCCATCTCATGACATTATGTCAATGCACAGAATTTGAAATGTGCCGGATATCCTGACGTCGTAATCGCAATGCGCATGCGCATATGTCGTGTATTTTAACTTTGTATATTATGAATTTTGATCCGTAAGCGGCCCTATGTTGGCCTAATGGGTAGGGCACTGGTCATTGAAGCACTTGGGTCAGCAAGACCCGGGTTCGAACCCCATGCTAGATTAAGTGTAACAAAAAAAGGTATACCAAAAAAACGAAAAAAAGACAAAAACAAAAAAAAAAAAAAAGCCCAGTGCTGATCTGACCGGTGCCTGATAGCCAACAGGGCCTATTTTTAGTTGCCATGTATCAACGTTATTTTTTCTCCTCAATCTGAATATATATACATATTATCATAACATGTATGTAAATTATCGAATGAATATCAAGTTCATTTCGGCATCATGAACAGTTAAATGACTTCATGAATTCAGTTAAATGATTTCGTTCATGTATATCTTATAATTTTAGTTACATTTTAAAAATATAAACAAAAACCTTTGCGAAATATTTAATGATATTTTTATTGCTTTGCGCCCTACATCGCCGTTTGCCGCTTGTTTCCCGCTTGCAAACGCGCGGTTCAGTTTCAGCTCAAGCAGCAATGACAGACGCCTTCAAGCACTGGACATTTAAGAAGCGTTTGTTTTGTTTTCGTGTTGTCAATAAATGTGAACCATGTGCCACCATCGGCAACTATTTGTGATTATGCCAAGCCTTTGTGTAAATTTCGGAGTTTGGAGGTTTATTTCCGATCAGAAGGCAACCACTATTGAGGTTGTAAGCGAGCTAACAGCAAGGTATGCTGACCGTCACACTGTGGTTTCCACAGTTAGCTACCTGCTAGGCTAGCTACTACCATTCACTTGAATGTGTTTGTTCTTTAGCATGCTAGCTTGATTTACAGGCTAACCAAATTAGCTGTTTAAAGTCCTAAACAGGTATTCGCTGGAATCATACATGACTATTAGAGACAATGACAGACGGTATCAAATGAATATTTATTACTGTTTGGTGTTGGAAAAACGTTTGTCGATGTCTATGACACGACCTAGCCTACCCAATTGGTAGGCTATCATTGGACCTATCTTAGACCTACCGTTCGACAAGCAATACATTTGAATTAAATTTGTATGAAGTAATGAAATGCAGTTTGGTATCTAATCAAGTGCAACACGTGCAGATTGTATAGAATGCAGTATTTAGAGATACAATGCAGTTAGTTACAGCTAGTGTAAGTAAAGATGGTTAATAGATATGTGCAGAGTAGATAAATTACCTAGGGAAATGCATGTGTGTGTAATGTAGTTATGGCAGTACAATGCACAGGGCAAAGAAAAATAGCATGGCATAAATAAATGTGATAAATACAGATGGAATCATACAGATTATCCTATACCACTGTAGATAGGGCTATACAGATGTGAATTGAAGAGGAACACTGTACAGATTTTGTATGGATGGTAAGGTATGGATAGAGGGGAAGGAAAGAATGGTCTTTGGGAAGAGTTCAATAAGGTGACCGCTGTGGGAAAGAAGTGGTTTCTGAACCTGCTTGTGTTAGTCCGCAAACTGTGAAAATGGTAGAGCCTGGGGGAGGAGCAGAAAAGAGCATGGCCCGATGACAGTAGTCTGATCTTACATGCCTGGTGCAGGCATCTCTTCTTGTGGACCTCCTGTGATTGCCTGTCAGCAATTCTCTCTCAGCTTAGTACTCTTTTAAGGTTCACACTGTCAGTTCTCAAAAATTAAATGTTGATCATGCGTCAATACTCATTTAAACCTTAAAGTAATCAAAATGTAATCCAAAAGTAATTAGTTACATTACTTTTCAAAAGTAATCAGAAAAGTTACACTACAATTACATTTTAAACAAGGTAACTTGTAACTGTAACGGATTACTTTTTAAAAGTAACTTACCCAACACTGCTGATAGCCAACAGGGCATATTTTTAGTTGCCATCAGAGGTGGGGACTCGAGTCACATGACTTGGACTCGAGTCAGACTCGAGTCATTAATATTAAGACTTTTGACCTGACTTGAAAAAATATTCAGAGACTTAGACTTGACTTGGACTTTTACACCAATAACTTGGGACTTGAATTGGACTTGAACCTGTTTACTTGCAAAGACTTGATTTTTTTACCCCAAATCTAAATTTTAAAACGCATATTAATATTTATAAAGTGCACCCCATTAATTTCATTTCCGTCCTTCTGACGCAGACCGGTCCTCTGCTTTTCCACACTCTGTACGTTGTGTGTGTGTGTATGTGTGTGTGCATGAGCTGCAGCACAACCAATCAAATGGGGGGGTCAGCGAACGTGAATTGTTACCGGGCGGGGTGTAAAATGGACACAAATTAAGTATTATATCGCGATCGATCGATCGCCAGTGGTTGGTGCCAGAGCGAACTAGTAACTCATTGAATCATAGATAAGGATCAGAGGTAAATAAACTAGATTTTTTTTTTCGGCGTGAGAAATCTGGGGGGCCTTATAAGAAAAGGCTCTTCCCCCTACTGTTACCTTATTAATTTGTGGAACTAATAAAAGACCAGCACCTGTATTCTGTAAGATTCTGTTTGGTCATGTAGAGTTTTCTTTTCACCTACTGCTTGAGTCCACATCAGGTTCTTCCAAATGGACAGCAGAATCCTTTTCATATGTAAAAGGTAAAGACATTAAAGAGAATTCGATACAGGACACCAACATTTTTATTACTGAATCATGATTGATGCAATGACATTTTATATTTTTCACTCTTTATGAGTTTTGTCTGACTTGGTCTTTTTCATTTTTCCACCCATACCTTTTGAGCACAACTCGAACGGAACAGCAGAGGACAGAACAAGCATTAGAAGATGAAGGTAATCAAAGACACATTGAATACAACATGTGTACATAATAAATTGTCAGCATTAAACAGTAATTGGTGTGACACTACTGTGCAATATTCTGTAAGATTCTGTTTGGTCATGTAGAGTTTTCTTTTCACCTACTGCTTGAGTCCACATCAGGTTTTTCCAAATGGACAGCAGAATCCTTTCATATCTAAAAGGTAAAGACATTGAAGAGAGGTTGATACAGGACACCATTTTTATTACTGAATCATGATTGATGCAATGACTTTTTTATATTTTTCACTCTTTATGAGTTTTGGCTGACTTGGTCTTTTTCATTTTTCCACCTATACCTTTTGAGCACAACTCGAACAGAACAGCAGAAGACAGAACAAGCATTAGAAGATGAAGGTAATCAAAGACACAATGAATACAACATGTGTACATAATAAATTGTCTGCATTAAACAGTAATTGGTGTGACACTAGTGTGCAATATTCTCTAAGATTCTGTTTGGTCATGTAGAGTTTTCTTTTCACCTACTGCTTGAGTCCACATCAGGTTGTTCCAAATGGACAGCAGAATCCTTTTCATATCTAAAAGGTATAGACATTGAAGAGAGGTTGATACAGGACACCAACATTTTTATTACTGAATCATGATTGATGCAATGACATTTTATATTTTTCACTCTTTATGAGTTTTGGCTGACTTGGTCTTTTTCATTTTTCCACCCATACCTTTTGAGCACAACTCGAACGGAACAGCAGAGGACAGAACAAGCATTAGAAGATGAAGGTAATCAAAGACACATTGAATACAACATGTGTACATAATAAATTGTCTGCATTAAACAGTAATTGGTGTGACACTAGTGTGCAATATTCTGTAAGATTCTGTTTGGTCATGTAGAGTTTTCTTTTCACCTACTGCTTGAGTCCACATCAAGTTCTTCCAAATGGACAGCAGAATCCTTTTCATATCTAAAAGGTATAGACCAGAGGTGGGGACTCGAGTCACAACGTGAATTGTTACCGGGCGGGGTGTAAAATGGACACAAATTAAGTATTATATCGCGATCGATCGCCAGTGGTTGTTGCCGGAGCGAACTTGTAACTCATTGAATCATAGATAAGGATCAGAGGTAAATAAACTAGATTTTTTTTTTCGGCGTGAGAAATCTGGGGGGCCTTATAAGAAAAGGCTCTTCCCCCTACTGTTACCTCATTCATTTGTGGAACTAATAAAAGACCAGCACTCTGTGATCTTAGTGGACGTGGGGGTTCATAGTAGGAAATAAGTTCCTGGAGGTATTCAGGAGCAAGCCCGTGCAGTGCTTTATATGTTAATAATAGAATTTTAAAATCAATACGGGGGAAGAGCCTTTTCTTATAACGCCCCCCAGCTTTGGAACAACCTTCCAAATTGCATACGGGACTCTGACACAGTCAAAATCTTTAAGTCTAGGTTGAAAACCCACCTATTTGGTTTAGCGTTTGATAATTAATATCCCCCCTTAGATAAATGTACAGATCCAGGGGTTTATAGACGAAGGGTTTTATGGTAGACTGGGGCGCTGGTGCTGTCGTCCTGTCACTGCTCGTGGTCACTCAAGTTTGTTGACAGGGCAGTGGATGGATGCCATTGTCTCAGAATGCCCCCAAGCCTATGTTACCTTCTGGTTCTGCCTTTTTAGCTAGGCTGTAATAGTTTAACTTAATGCCGGAGTTGCTGCCACACTCCTGAAATGTGTTTAATTTTATCTGTCCTGTATATGTCCTCATACAGAGCTAATTTTCCCTGTTTTATTTTCTCCACATGGCTGCCCGCCTGCTCGAGGAAAAATGAGATGAGGAGAGACAAGCGATCCATCCAGTGCCAGCCACCTACTGCCTGACCGGATGAGCCTACACCATGATGGACATTACTACATCTTTTCCTTTTCTTTATTTCTTTCTGTTTAAATTGTTGTTGTTGTCATGGTGACCGGTGTCGGCCAGAGGAGGAAGGGTTCCCCTCCTGAGTCTTGGTTCCTCTCAAGGTTTCTTCCTCATGCAAAAAACTAGGGAGTTTTTCCTTGCCACTGTCGCCCTTGGCTTGCTCACTGGGGGCTAGGACTCGGCACTTGTAAAGCTGCTTTGTGACAACAACTGTTGTAAAAAGCGCTATATAAATAAAATTTGATTGATTGATTGAAATCGGATGTGTGGCGTGAGAGCGTGTGAAGACAGTCAAATGCGTGTGTCTCACGCTCAATGCGTGAGAGGTGGCAACCCGGGGTTCTGTATCTGAACTCAGGGAAGAGAGCCTCTCTCTGTCACCATCATATCCAGTTCTATCTCAGCATGGATTGTGTATTTGAAGACATCTACGTCGAGAAAAAAAAATATTGACAAAAGTGGAGCGAGTTTTCAGCTATGGGGACATCATTCTACGGCCTCATCGTGCACAAATGACATACAGACTTTTGGCCAGTTTGGTCTTTTGCAAATGCAATGCAGAATAGTTTACTGAAATGTCTAAAGTTGCATTCCTGATTCCTGTTCATTGTTCAGTTCTTATATTTGTTTGTCTTGTGTCACTCACATATGGACACACATGTTCTCCAAGAAACCAGATAAGAGAAGAGAGGGAAAAATGCTGTTATGGTTCTTTGTATTGTACTGTGAAAATATCAGCACTTTTTATTTGAACATGGAGTTCTACTTATGACTTTTTCACAGAATATTTATTTCTGGAAAATTGTAGTTTAAAGTATGAATATTTTTGCAGCTAATTTTAACAAATTGAACTGTGCAATAAAGAGGTGTAATTTAAATTTGTTTTATACTTTGTGTTTTCAGTTGCACATGTTTTATCAAGATTTGAGGAGAATACAGATTTAAAAAAGAACACATGTCTATTATTTACATTTAAAATATACCTGCAACATTGGTTAAAAAAAAAAAGACTCGAAAGGACTTGAAATTCCAAGTTTCAGACTTGGGACTTGACTTGACTGTTGCCTGTCTTGACTCGAGACTTGACTTGACTTGACTGTCTTTGCTTGAGACTTGACTCGGGACTTGAGGATAAAGACTTGGACTTACTTGAGACTTGCAAAACACTGACTTGGTCCCACCTCATATCCAATATACAGTCATGTCCTTCAGGTAACTTCTGTTTACCCTCCACTGACTGCAGGCCTTGTTGCATATATTTTGCAATTAGTAAATCAATATAGGCCTACAATGAAGACAGTAAAAGACCGTAAAGTAGGAGAAGGAGTTATAGGCTACTGAATGTTGTCATTACATGAATGCAGATGGGCATTTTTCACAGGTAATGGGGAACTTCCCGTTTCTTCTTTCACAAATGAATGTAATTTATGTTGCCTAACAAAACCTATACAACAGAAGACGTTCAGCTTAACACATAGATTTGCAAACTACCTTAATTATTTGTATGTGGTCGTCCTCACGTTATCTATCATTGATTTGGGCTAGTGCGACTAGTTTATCAGGTGACCAGTCGGCTAAAAATGCTTAGTAGTTTAGTGCTGTATGAGACATTTTACAACACAAGAAAATGATTTCACGTTGGGCTTAGAGGGCAAACGGTACGATTTGACTTGATGTGTATGTGACCTGGCTGGTGGGGACGGGAGAAGAAGTCTATCTGTGAGCGTGTGTGCTGTGCTGAAGACGCTTCCTTCCACTCGCTGAACTGAACTGCTGCAGCGCATCTGGTGTTAAAGGAAGAGAGAGGTCGGGTGTGTGAGGTGGTGGCTCATTTCAGGGCATTGTTTTTAATCGCTCAGGTTTTCAAAAGATCATTTCAAACCGACCTCAGTAAAATGATAATAATAAAAAAAAAAAACGAAGTTTCAAAAGGGCACTTTCGTTGATAAAGGGCAGAGTTGGTGGTGCTTTAGCACCACCTGATGTCTATGTGTGCACGCCACTGTTATATATACATATCATAACATGTATGTAAATTATCGAATGAATATCAAGTTCATTTCGGCATCATGGACAGTTAAATGACTTCATGAATTCAGTTAAATGATTTCGTTCATGTATATCAATATCAACATTGCACTGAATCCTATCGCATTATCAACGTGCCGAATTTGGAATGTTCCAGAAATCACAACAATTTTATAATTTTATATGCTTTACAAGGCAATAAAATGAGTTCATTGCTGTTGTGGTTAACTCATTTTGCTCGTAATCTGCCAGTTAAAATCCAAACAGTTTTTGTTAGCCTCAGATTTGGCACGAAATTATCACTTTAATTCTGATGCTAAATTAACGAGCTAATCAAACACGTTGAGATGAGTTTTAGACATAAAATCAGTCAAGCAGGTTCCAGCACAAAAGTCAGACAGGTGCGCTGTAAAAGGTTCGGTCACACTTTATCGCTCGGGCTGCGCTACAGCGTCTGTTCTCAGATGCGCTGCCACTACTGATCGGTAAGGGGGCTTTGACCTGCTCTGTTTCCGACCTGGTGGCCCGAAGCTCCCTCAGGGACACCATATCGACAGCGAGCTTAGTGCGGACAACCGATCAACACAGCGCGGTGCTGCCCAGAAGCCCCGAACTCACAAGCTCCTCCAAGCTCAGCCTCCAAGTAACGTGGATTACAGGTACGCGCCACTGCGCCCGGCGGCTTTTGGAGAGATCTGCTCAGCTCTTAATAAAGAGACTTAGCCGGTGCTGACATGTTTCCAGTGGCCTTATATATGAATAGTCTGTTTTAAAAACTACAAAAAGTGTGGATACAAAAGTGTGTTGGTCATGGGACTAATGTTTCAATCCAAATAAGCGCCTGGGGTTTATGGAATGAAAGTAATCATAAAATGAAGGTTAATTCAAGGTGGGTTCTTAAAACGCCTGATGAAATTAGTAATTTAATACGATAAATCGTTTCAAACTATAACTATAGGTGAAATAAAATGGAAAGAAAGCAAAAGTCCACTTTGTGCTTGAAACATAGGCTTCTTTGAGAGGTTTATCCGTTGGTGCGGTGTCACGGCATAATCGCAATGCGCATGCGCACGTTTCGAATATTTTATCTTTGTATATTATGAATTTTTGACCTTTGACATTGCCCGTTCTTGGCGTAATGGGTAGCGCACTGGTCAGTCACGCAGAACGACGAGAGTTCAAATCCGCCACCGGGTGTGTGACCCCATAACTTCAATAATGATATTGAGCGTGGAGGCCCTGGATCAGGGAGCCGAGAGGAAACGCGCTGCGCTAGGTTTCTTAATGACAGTGATGAGAATGACGGGCTCAGTTACAGGAGGATCACAAGGGCCAATAGATCAATACCCAGTGCCCACCTCACCGGTGCCTGATAGCCAACAGGGCACATTTTTAGTTGCCACTACCGGTTTTTTTTTTTTTTTTTTTTTTGTTCAATCTGAAAAATCGAACTATGCATTATTTATAATATATACGTAAAATATCCAATGAATATCAAGTTCATTTCAGCACCTTGGACAGTTAAATGACTTCATGACTTTATTTAAATGACTTCCTTCGTGTATATCAAAATCACCTTTCCACTATACAAAAGCTGTTCAGTCCATCTCATGACATTATGTCAATGCACAGAATTTGAAATGTGCCGGATATCCTGACGTCGTAATCGCAATGCGCATGCGCATATGTCGTGTATTTTAACTTTGTATATTATGAATTTTGATCCGTAAGCGGCCCTATGTTGGCCTAATGGGTAGGGCACTGGTCATTGAAGCACTTGGGTCAGCAAGACCCGGGTTCGAACCCCATGCTAGATTAAGTGTAACAAAAAAAGGTATACCAAAAAAACGAAAAAAAGACAAAAACAAAAAAAAAAAAAAAGCCCAGTGCTGATCTGACCGGTGCCTGATAGCCAACAGGGCCTATTTTTAGTTGCCATGTATCAACGTTATTTTTTCTCCTCAATCTGAATATATATACATATTATCATAACATGTATGTAAATTATCGAATGAATATCAAGTTCATTTCGGCATCATGAACAGTTAAATGACTTCATGAATTCAGTTAAATGATTTCGTTCATGTATATCTTATAATTTTAGTTACATTTTAAAAATATAAACAAAAACCTTTGCGAAATATTTAATGATATTTTTATTGCTTTGCGCCCTACATCGCCGTTTGCCGCTTGTTTCCCGCTTGCAAACGCGCGGTTCAGTTTCAGCTCAAGCAGCAATGACAGACGCCTTCAAGCACTGGACATTTAAGAAGCGTTTGTTTTGTTTTCGTGTTGTCAATAAATGTGAACCATGTGCCACCATCGGCAACTATTTGTGATTATGCCAAGCCTTTGTGTAAATTTCGGAGTTTGGAGGTTTATTTCCGATCAGAAGGCAACCACTATTGAGGTTGTAAGCGAGCTAACAGCAAGGTATGCTGACCGTCACACTGTGGTTTCCACAGTTAGCTACCTGCTAGGCTAGCTACTACCATTCACTTGAATGTGTTTGTTCTTTAGCATGCTAGCTTGATTTACAGGCTAACCAAATTAGCTGTTTAAAGTCCTAAACAGGTATTCGCTGGAATCATACATGACTATTAGAGACAATGACAGACGGTATCAAATGAATATTTATTACTGTTTGGTGTTGGAAAAACGTTTGTCGATGTCTATGACACGACCTAGCCTACCCAATTGGTAGGCTATCATTGGACCTATCTTAGACCTACCGTTCGACAAGCAATACATTTGAATTAAATTTGTATGAAGTAATGAAATGCAGTTTGGTATCTAATCAAGTGCAACACGTGCAGATTGTATAGAATGCAGTATTTAGAGATACAATGCAGTTAGTTACAGCTAGTGTAAGTAAAGATGGTTAATAGATATGTGCAGAGTAGATAAATTACCTAGGGAAATGCATGTGTGTGTAATGTAGTTATGGCAGTACAATGCACAGGGCAAAGAAAAATAGCATGGCATAAATAAATGTGATAAATACAGATGGAATCATACAGATTATCCTATACCACTGTAGATAGGGCTATACAGATGTGAATTGAAGAGGAACACTGTACAGATTTTGTATGGATGGTAAGGTATGGATAGAGGGGAAGGAAAGAATGGTCTTTGGGAAGAGTTCAATAAGGTGACCGCTGTGGGAAAGAAGTGGTTTCTGAACCTGCTTGTGTTAGTCCGCAAACTGTGAAAATGGTAGAGCCTGGGGGAGGAGCAGAAAAGAGCATGGCCCGATGACAGTAGTCTGATCTTACATGCCTGGTGCAGGCATCTCTTCTTGTGGACCTCCTGTGATTGCCTGTCAGCAATTCTCTCTCAGCTTAGTACTCTTTTAAGGTTCACACTGTCAGTTCTCAAAAATTAAATGTTGATCATGCGTCAATACTCATTTAAACCTTAAAGTAATCAAAATGTAATCCAAAAGTAATTAGTTACATTACTTTTCAAAAGTAATCAGAAAAGTTACACTACAATTACATTTTAAACAAGGTAACTTGTAACTGTAACGGATTACTTTTTAAAAGTAACTTACCCAACACTGCTGATAGCCAACAGGGCATATTTTTAGTTGCCATCAGAGGTGGGGACTCGAGTCACATGACTTGGACTCGAGTCAGACTCGAGTCATTAATATTAAGACTTTTGACCTGACTTGAAAAAATATTCAGAGACTTAGACTTGACTTGGACTTTTACACCAATAACTTGGGACTTGAATTGGACTTGAACCTGTTTACTTGCAAAGACTTGATTTTTTTACCCCAAATCTAAATTTTAAAACGCATATTAATATTTATAAAGTGCACCCCATTAATTTCATTTCCGTCCTTCTGACGCAGACCGGTCCTCTGCTTTTCCACACTCTGTACGTTGTGTGTGTGTGTATGTGTGTGTGCATGAGCTGCAGCACAACCAATCAAATGGGGGGGTCAGCGAACGTGAATTGTTACCGGGCGGGGTGTAAAATGGACACAAATTAAGTATTATATCGCGATCGATCGATCGCCAGTGGTTGGTGCCAGAGCGAACTAGTAACTCATTGAATCATAGATAAGGATCAGAGGTAAATAAACTAGATTTTTTTTTTCGGCGTGAGAAATCTGGGGGGCCTTATAAGAAAAGGCTCTTCCCCCTACTGTTACCTTATTAATTTGTGGAACTAATAAAAGACCAGCACCTGTATTCTGTAAGATTCTGTTTGGTCATGTAGAGTTTTCTTTTCACCTACTGCTTGAGTCCACATCAGGTTCTTCCAAATGGACAGCAGAATCCTTTTCATATGTAAAAGGTAAAGACATTAAAGAGAATTCGATACAGGACACCAACATTTTTATTACTGAATCATGATTGATGCAATGACATTTTATATTTTTCACTCTTTATGAGTTTTGTCTGACTTGGTCTTTTTCATTTTTCCACCCATACCTTTTGAGCACAACTCGAACGGAACAGCAGAGGACAGAACAAGCATTAGAAGATGAAGGTAATCAAAGACACATTGAATACAACATGTGTACATAATAAATTGTCAGCATTAAACAGTAATTGGTGTGACACTACTGTGCAATATTCTGTAAGATTCTGTTTGGTCATGTAGAGTTTTCTTTTCACCTACTGCTTGAGTCCACATCAGGTTTTTCCAAATGGACAGCAGAATCCTTTCATATCTAAAAGGTAAAGACATTGAAGAGAGGTTGATACAGGACACCATTTTTATTACTGAATCATGATTGATGCAATGACTTTTTTATATTTTTCACTCTTTATGAGTTTTGGCTGACTTGGTCTTTTTCATTTTTCCACCTATACCTTTTGAGCACAACTCGAACAGAACAGCAGAAGACAGAACAAGCATTAGAAGATGAAGGTAATCAAAGACACAATGAATACAACATGTGTACATAATAAATTGTCTGCATTAAACAGTAATTGGTGTGACACTAGTGTGCAATATTCTCTAAGATTCTGTTTGGTCATGTAGAGTTTTCTTTTCACCTACTGCTTGAGTCCACATCAGGTTGTTCCAAATGGACAGCAGAATCCTTTTCATATCTAAAAGGTATAGACATTGAAGAGAGGTTGATACAGGACACCAACATTTTTATTACTGAATCATGATTGATGCAATGACATTTTATATTTTTCACTCTTTATGAGTTTTGGCTGACTTGGTCTTTTTCATTTTTCCACCCATACCTTTTGAGCACAACTCGAACGGAACAGCAGAGGACAGAACAAGCATTAGAAGATGAAGGTAATCAAAGACACATTGAATACAACATGTGTACATAATAAATTGTCTGCATTAAACAGTAATTGGTGTGACACTAGTGTGCAATATTCTGTAAGATTCTGTTTGGTCATGTAGAGTTTTCTTTTCACCTACTGCTTGAGTCCACATCAAGTTCTTCCAAATGGACAGCAGAATCCTTTTCATATCTAAAAGGTATAGACCAGAGGTGGGGACTCGAGTCACAACGTGAATTGTTACCGGGCGGGGTGTAAAATGGACACAAATTAAGTATTATATCGCGATCGATCGCCAGTGGTTGTTGCCGGAGCGAACTTGTAACTCATTGAATCATAGATAAGGATCAGAGGTAAATAAACTAGATTTTTTTTTTCGGCGTGAGAAATCTGGGGGGCCTTATAAGAAAAGGCTCTTCCCCCTACTGTTACCTCATTCATTTGTGGAACTAATAAAAGACCAGCACTCTGTGATCTTAGTGGACGTGGGGGTTCATAGTAGGAAATAAGTTCCTGGAGGTATTCAGGAGCAAGCCCGTGCAGTGCTTTATATGTTAATAATAGAATTTTAAAATCAATACGGGGGAAGAGCCTTTTCTTATAACGCCCCCCAGCTTTGGAACAACCTTCCAAATTGCATACGGGACTCTGACACAGTCAAAATCTTTAAGTCTAGGTTGAAAACCCACCTATTTGGTTTAGCGTTTGATAATTAATATCCCCCCTTAGATAAATGTACAGATCCAGGGGTTTATAGACGAAGGGTTTTATGGTAGACTGGGGCGCTGGTGCTGTCGTCCTGTCACTGCTCGTGGTCACTCAAGTTTGTTGACAGGGCAGTGGATGGATGCCATTGTCTCAGAATGCCCCCAAGCCTATGTTACCTTCTGGTTCTGCCTTTTTAGCTAGGCTGTAATAGTTTAACTTAATGCCGGAGTTGCTGCCACACTCCTGAAATGTGTTTAATTTTATCTGTCCTGTATATGTCCTCATACAGAGCTAATTTTCCCTGTTTTATTTTCTCCACATGGCTGCCCGCCTGCTCGAGGAAAAATGAGATGAGGAGAGACAAGCGATCCATCCAGTGCCAGCCACCTACTGCCTGACCGGATGAGCCTACACCATGATGGACATTACTACATCTTTTCCTTTTCTTTATTTCTTTCTGTTTAAATTGTTGTTGTTGTCATGGTGACCGGTGTCGGCCAGAGGAGGAAGGGTTCCCCTCCTGAGTCTTGGTTCCTCTCAAGGTTTCTTCCTCATGCAAAAAACTAGGGAGTTTTTCCTTGCCACTGTCGCCCTTGGCTTGCTCACTGGGGGCTAGGACTCGGCACTTGTAAAGCTGCTTTGTGACAACAACTGTTGTAAAAAGCGCTATATAAATAAAATTTGATTGATTGATTGAAATCGGATGTGTGGCGTGAGAGCGTGTGAAGACAGTCAAATGCGTGTGTCTCACGCTCAATGCGTGAGAGGTGGCAACCCGGGGTTCTGTATCTGAACTCAGGGAAGAGAGCCTCTCTCTGTCACCATCATATCCAGTTCTATCTCAGCATGGATTGTGTATTTGAAGACATCTACGTCGAGAAAAAAAAATATTGACAAAAGTGGAGCGAGTTTTCAGCTATGGGGACATCATTCTACGGCCTCATCGTGCACAAATGACATACAGACTTTTGGCCAGTTTGGTCTTTTGCAAATGCAATGCAGAATAGTTTACTGAAATGTCTAAAGTTGCATTCCTGATTCCTGTTCATTGTTCAGTTCTTATATTTGTTTGTCTTGTGTCACTCACATATGGACACACATGTTCTCCAAGAAACCAGATAAGAGAAGAGAGGGAAAAATGCTGTTATGGTTCTTTGTATTGTACTGTGAAAATATCAGCACTTTTTATTTGAACATGGAGTTCTACTTATGACTTTTTCACAGAATATTTATTTCTGGAAAATTGTAGTTTAAAGTATGAATATTTTTGCAGCTAATTTTAACAAATTGAACTGTGCAATAAAGAGGTGTAATTTAAATTTGTTTTATACTTTGTGTTTTCAGTTGCACATGTTTTATCAAGATTTGAGGAGAATACAGATTTAAAAAAGAACACATGTCTATTATTTACATTTAAAATATACCTGCAACATTGGTTAAAAAAAAAAAGACTCGAAAGGACTTGAAATTCCAAGTTTCAGACTTGGGACTTGACTTGACTGTTGCCTGTCTTGACTCGAGACTTGACTTGACTTGACTGTCTTTGCTTGAGACTTGACTCGGGACTTGAGGATAAAGACTTGGACTTACTTGAGACTTGCAAAACACTGACTTGGTCCCACCTCATATCCAATATACAGTCATGTCCTTCAGGTAACTTCTGTTTACCCTCCACTGACTGCAGGCCTTGTTGCATATATTTTGCAATTAGTAAATCAATATAGGCCTACAATTAAGACAGTAAAAGACCGTAAAGTAGGAGAAGGAGTTATAGGCTACTGAATGTTGTCATTACATGAATGCAGATGGGCATTTTTCACAGGTAATGGGGAACTTCCCGTTTCTTCTTTCACAAATGAATGTAATTTATGTTGCCTAACAAAACCTATACAACAGAAGACGTTCAGCTTAACACATAGATTTGCAAACTCTACCTTAATTATTTGTATGTGGTCGTCCTCACGTTATCTATCATTGATTTGGGCTAGTGCGACTAGTTTATCAGGTGACCAGTCGGCTAAAAATGCTTAGTAGTTTAGTGCTGTATGAGACATTTTACAACACAAGAAAATGATTTCACGTTGGGCTTAGAGGGCAAACGGTACGATTTGACTTGATGTGTATGTGACCTGGCTGGTGGGGACGGGAGAAGAAGTCTATCTGTGAGCGTGTGTGCTGTGCTGAAGACGCTTCCTTCCACTCGCTGAACTGAACTGCTGCAGCGCATCTGGTGTTAAAGGAAGAGAGAGGTCGGGTGTGTGAGGTGGTGGCTCATTTCAGGGCATTGTTTTTAATCGCTCAGGCTTTCAAAAGATCATTTCAAGCCGACCTCAGTAAAATGATAATAATAATAAAAAAAAAAAACGAAGTTTCAAAAGGGCACTTTCGTTGATAAAGGGCAGAGTTGGTGGTGCTTTAGCACCACCTGATGTCTATGTGTGCACGCCACTGTTATATATACATATTATCATAACGTGTATGTAAATTATCGAATGAATATCAAGTTCATTTCGGCATCATGGACAGTTAAATGACTTCATGAATTCAGTTAAATGATTTCGTTCATGTATATCAATATCAACATTGCACTGAATCCTATCGCATTATCAACGTGCCGAATTTGGAATGTTCCAGAAATCACAACAATTTTATAATTTTATATGCTTTACAAGGCAATAAAATGAGTTCATTGCTGTTGTGGTTAACTCATTTTGCTCGTAATCTGCCAGTTAAAATCCAAACAGTTTTTGTTAGCCTCAGATTTGGCACGAAATTATCACTTTAATTCTGATGCTAAATTAACGAGCTAATCAAACACGTTGAGATGAGTTTTAGACATAAAATCAGTCAAGCAGGTTCCAGCACAAAAGTCAGACAGGTGCGCTGTAAAAGGTTCGGTCACACTTTATCGCTCGGGCTGCGCTACAGCGTCTGTTCTCAGATGCGCTCCCACTACTGATCGGTAAGGGGGCTTTGACCTGCTCTGTTTCCGACCTGGTGGCCCGAAGTTCCCTCAGGGACACCATATCGACAGCGAGCTTAGTGCGGACAACCGATCAACACAGCGCGGTGCTGCCCAGAAGCCCCGAACTCACAAGCTCCTCCAAGCTCAGCCTCCAAGTAACGTGGATTACAGGTACGCGCCACTGCGCCCGGCGGCTTTTGGAGAGATCTGCTCAGCTCTTAATAAAGAGACTTAGCCGGTGCTGACATGTTTCCAGTGGCCTTATATATGAATAGTCTGTTTTAAAAACTACAAAAAGTGTGGATACAAAAGTGTGTTGGTCATGGGACTAATGTTTCAATCCAAATAAGCGCCTGGGGTTTATGGAATGAAAGTAATCATAAAATGAAGGTTAATTCAAGGTGGGTTCTTAAAACGCCTGATGAAATTAGTAATTTAATACGATAAATCGTTTCAAACTATAACTATAGGTGAAATAAAATGGAAAGAAAGCAAAAGTCCACTTTGTGCTTGAAACATAGGCTTCTTTGAGAGGTTTATCCGTTGGTGCGGTGTCACGGCATAATCGCAATGCGCATGCGCACGTTTCGAATATTTTATCTTTGTATATTATGAATTTTTGACCTTTGACATTGCCCGTTCTTGGCGTAATGGGTAGCGCACTGGTCAGTCACGCAGAACGACGAGAGTTCAAATCCGCCACCGGGTGTGTGACCCCATAACTTCAATAATGATATTGAGCGTGGAGGCCCTGGATCAGGGAGCCGAGAGGAAACGCGCTGCGCTAGGTTTCTTAATGACAGTGATGAGAATGACGGGCTCAGTTACAGGAGGATCACAAGGGCCAATAGATCAATACCCAGTGCCCACCTCACCGGTGCCTGATAGCCAACAGGGCACATTTTTAGTTGCCACTACCGGTTTTTTTTTTTTTTTTTTTTGTTCAATCTGAAAAATCGAACTATGCATTATTTATAATATATACGTAAAATATCCAATGAATATCAAGTTCATTTCAGCACCTTGGACAGTTAAATGACTTCATGACTTTATTTAAATGACTTCCTTCGTGTATATCAAAATCACCTTTCCACTATACAAAAGCTGTTCAGTCCATCTCATGACATTATGTCAATGCACAGAATTTGAAATGTGCCGGATATCCTGACGTCGTAATCGCAATGCGCATGCGCATATGTCGTGTATTTTAACTTTGTATATTATGAATTTTGATCCGTAAGCGGCCCTATGTTGGCCTAATGGGTAGGGCACTGGTCATTGAAGCACTTGGGTCAGCAAGACCCGGGTTCGAACCCCATGCTAGATTAAGTGTAACAAAAAAAGGTATACCAAAAAAACGAAAAAAAGACAAAAAAAAAAAAAAAAAAAAGCCCAGTGCTGATCTGACCGGTGCCTGATAGCCAACAGGGCCTATTTTTAGTTGCCATGTATCAACGTTATTTTTTCTCCTCAATCTGAATATATATACATATTATCATAACATGTATGTAAATTATCGAATGAATATCAAGTTCATTTCGGCATCATGAACAGTTAAATGACTTCATGAATTCAGTTAAATGATTTCGTTCATGTATATCTTATAATTTTAGTTACATTTTAAAAATATAAACAAAAACCTTTGCGAAATATTTAATGATATTTTTATTGCTTTGCGCCCTACATCGCCGTTTGCCGCTTGTTTCCCGCTTGCAAACGCGCGGTTCAGTTTCAGCTCAAGCAGCAATGACAGACGCCTTCAAGCACTGGACATTTAAGAAGCGTTTGTTTTGTTTTCGTGTTGTCAATAAATGTGAACCATGTGCCACCATCGGCAACTATTTGTGATTATGCCAAGCCTTTGTGTAAATTTCGGAGTTTGGAGGTTTATTTCCGAT
This sequence comes from Brachyhypopomus gauderio, assembly GCF_052324685.1. Lineage (NCBI taxonomy): Eukaryota > Metazoa > Chordata > Actinopteri > Gymnotiformes > Hypopomidae > Brachyhypopomus > Brachyhypopomus gauderio. Next base: position 40,917 of record NW_027506964.1, on the reverse strand, counting down.
CAGAAGGCAACCACTATTGAGGTTGTAAGCGAGCTAACAGCAAGGTATGCTGACCGTCACACTGTGGTTTCCACAGTTAGCTACCTGCTAGGCTAGCTACTACCATTCACTTGAATGTGTTTGTTCTTTAGCATGCTAGCTTGATTTACAGGCTAACCAAATTAGCTGTTTAAAGTCCTAAACAGGTATTCGCTGGAATCATACATGACTATTAGAGACAATGACAGACGGTATCAAATGAATATTTATTACTGTTTGGTGTTGGAAAAACGTTTGTCGATGTCTATGACACGACCTAGCCTACCCAATTGGTAGGCTATCATTGGACCTATCTTAGACCTACCGTTCGACAAGCAATACATTTGAATTAAATTTGTATGAAGTAATGAAATGCAGTTTGGTATCTAATCAAGTGCAACACGTGCAGATTGTATAGAATGCAGTATTTAGAGATACAATGCAGTTAGTTACAGCTAGTGTAAGTAAAGATGGTTAATAGATATGTGCAGAGTAGATAAATTACCTAGGGAAATGCATGTGTGTGTAATGTAGTTATGGCAGTACAATGCACAGGGCAAAGAAAAATAGCATGGCATAAATAAATGTGATAAATACAGATGGAATCATACAGATTATCCTATACCACTGTAGATAGGGCTATACAGATGTGAATTGAAGAGGAACACTGTACAGATTTTGTATGGATGGTAAGGTATGGATAGAGGGGAAGGAAAGAATGGTCTTTGGGAAGAGTTCAATAAGGTGACCGCTGTGGGAAAGAAGTGGTTTCTGAACCTGCTTGTGTTAGTCCGCAAACTGTGAAAATGGTAGAGCCTGGGGGAGGAGCAGAAAAGAGCATGGCCCGATGACAGTAGTCTGATCTTACATGCCTGGTGCAGGCATCTCTTCTTGTGGACCTCCTGTGATTGCCTGTCAGCAATTCTCTCTCAGCTTAGTACTCTTTTAAGGTTCACACTGTCAGTTCTCAAAAATTAAATATTGATCATGCGTCAATACTCATTTAAACCTTAAAGTAATCAAAATGTAATCCAAAAGTAATTAGTTACATTACTTTTCAAAAGTAATCAGAAAAGTTACACTACAATTACATTTTAAACAAGGTAACTTGTAACTGTAACGGATTACTTTTTAAAAGTAACTTACCCAACACTGCTGATAGCCAACAGGGCATATTTTTAGTTGCCATCAGAGGTGGGGACTCGAGTCACATGACTTGGACTCGAGTCAGACTCGAGTCATTAATATTAAGACTTTTGACCTGACTTGAAAAAATATTCAGAGACTTAGACTTGACTTGGACTTTTACACCAATAACTTGGGACTTGAATTGGACTTGAACCTGTTTACTTGCAAAGACTTGATTTTTTTACCCCAAATCTAAATTTTAAAACGCATATTAATATTTATAAAGTGCACCCCATTAATTTCATTTCCGTCCTTCTGACGCAGACCGGTCCTCTGCTTTTCCACACTCTGTACGTTGTGTGTGTGTGTATGTGTGTGTGCATGAGCTGCAGCACAACCAATCAAATGGGGGGGTCAGCGAACGTGAATTGTTACCGGGCGGGGTGTAAAATGGACACAAATTAAGTATTATATCGCGATCGATCGATCGCCAGTGGTTGGTGCCAGAGCGAACTAGTAACTCATTGAATCATAGATAAGGATCAGAGGTAAATAAACTAGATTTTTTTTTTCGGCGTGAGAAATCTGGGGGGCCTTATAAGAAAAGGCTCTTCCCCCTACTGTTACCTTATTAATTTGTGGAACTAATAAAAGACCAGCACCTGTATTCGGTAAGATTCTGTTTGGTCATGTAGAGTTTTCTTTTCACCTACTGCTTGAGTCCACATCAGGTTCTTCCAAATGGACAGCAGAATCCTTTTCATATGTAAAAGGTAAAGACATTAAAGAGAATTCGATACAGGACACCAACATTTTTATTACTGAATCATGATTGATGCAATGACATTTTATATTTTTCACTCTTTATGAGTTTTGTCTGACTTGGTCTTTTTCATTTTTCCACCCATACCTTTTGAGCACAACTCGAACGGAACAGCAGAGGACAGAACAAGCATTAGAAGATGAAGGTAATCAAAGACACATTGAATACAACATGTGTACATAATAAATTGTCAGCATTAAACAGTAATTGGTGTGACACTACTGTGCAATATTCTGTAAGATTCTGTTTGGTCATGTAGAGTTTTCTTTTCACCTACTGCTTGAGTCCACATCAGGTTTTTCCAAATGGACAGCAGAATCCTTTCATATCTAAAAGGTAAAGACATTGAAGAGAGGTTGATACAGGACACCAACATTTTTATTACTGAATCATGATTGATGCAATGACTTTTTTATATTTTTCACTCTTTATGAGTTTTGGCTGACTTGGTCTTTTTCATTTTTCCACCTATACCTTTTGAGCACAACTCGAACAGAACAGCAGAAGACAGAACAAGCATTAGAAGATGAAGGTAATCAAAGACACATTGAATACAACATGTGTACATAATAAATTGTCAGCATTAAACAGTAATTGGTGTGACACTAGTGTGCAATATTCTGTAAGATTCTGTTTGGTCATGTAGAGTTTTCTTTTCACCTACTGTTTAAGTCCACATCAGGTTCTTTCAAATGGACAGCAGAATCTTTTTCATATCTAAAAGGTATAGACATTGAAGAGAGTGTCATGCAGGACACCAATATTTTCATTACTGAATCATGATTTATGCAATGACATTTTATATTTTTCACTCTTTATGAGTTTTGGCTGACTTGGTCTTTTTCATTTTTCTACCCATACCTTTTGAGCACAACTCGAACGGAACAGCAGAGGACAGAACAAGCATTAGAAGATGAAGGTAATCAAAGACACATTGAATACAACATGTGTACATAATAAATTGTCTGCATTAAACAGTAATTGTTGTGACACTAGTGTGCAATATTCTGTAAGATTCTGTTTGGTCATGTAGAGTTTTCTTTTCACCTACTGCTTGAGTCCACATCAAGTTCTTCCAAATGGACAGCAGAATCCTTTTCATATCTAAAAGGTATAGACCAGAGGTGGGGACTCGAGTCACAACGTGAATTGTTACCGGGCGGGGTGTAAAATGGACACAAATTAAGTATTATATCGCGATCGATCGCCAGTGGTTGTTGCCGGAGCGAACTTGTAACTCATTGAATCATAGATAAGGATCAGAGGTAAATAAACTAGATTTTTTTTTTCGGCGTGAGAAATCTGGGGGGCCTTATAAGAAAAGGCTCTTCCCCCTACTGTTACCTCATTCATTTGTGGAACTAATAAAAGACCAGCACTCTGTGATCTTAGTGGACGTGGGGGTTCATAGTAGGAAATAAGTTCCTGGAGGTATTCAGGAGCAAGCCCGTGCAGTGCTTTATATGTTAATAATAGAATTTTAAAATCAATACGGGGGAAGAGCCTTTTCTTATAACGCCCCCCAGCTTTGGAACAACCTTCCAAATTGCATACGGGACTCTGACACAGTCAAAATCTTTAAGTCTAGGTTGAAAACCCACCTATTTGGTTTAGCGTTTGATAATTAATATCCCCCCTTAGATAAATGTACAGATCCAGGGGTTTATAGACGAAGGGTTTTATGGTAGACTGGGGCGCTGGTGCTGTCGTCCTGTCACTGCTCGTGGTCACTCAAGTTTGTTGACAGGGCAGTGGATGGATGCCATTGTCTCAGAATGCCCCCAAGCCTATGTTACCTTCTGGTTCTGCCTTTTTAGCTAGGCTGTAATAGTTTAACTTAATGCCGGAGTTGCTGCCACACTCCTGAAATGTGTTTAATTTTATCTGTCCTGTATATGTCCTCATACAGAGCTAATTTTCCCTGTTTTATTTTCTCCACATGGCTGCCCGCCTGCTCGAGGAAAAATGAGATGAGGAGAGACAAGCGATCCATCCAGTGCCAGCCACCTACTGCCTGACCGGATGAGCCTACACCATGATGGACATTACTACATCTTTTCCTTTTCTTTATTTCTTTCTGTTTAAATTGTTGTTGTTGTCATGGTGACCGGTGTCGGCCAGAGGAGGATGGGTTCCCCTCCTGAGTCTTGGTTCCTCTCAAGGTTTCTTCCTCATGCAAAAAACTAGGGAGTTTTTCCTTGCCACTGTCGCCCTTGGCTTGCTCACTGGGGGCTAGGACTCGGCACTTGTAAAGCTGCTTTGTGACAACAACTGTTGTAAAAAGTGCTATATAAATAAAATTTGATTGATTGATTGAAATCGGATGTGTGGCGTGAGAGCGTGTGAAGACAGTCAAATGCGTGTGTCTCACGCTCAATGCGTGAGAGGTGGCAACCCGGGGTTCTGTATCTGAACTCAGGGAAGAGAGCCTCTCTCTGTCACCATCATATCCAGTTCTATCTCAGCATGGATTGTGTATTTGAAGACATCTACGTCGAGAAAAAAAAATATTGACAAAAGTGGAGCGAGTTTTCAGCTATGGGGACATCATTCTACGGCCTCATCGTGCACAAATGACATACAGACTTTTGGCCAGTTTGGTCTTTTGCAAATGCAATGCAGAATAGTTTACTGAAATGTCTAAAGTTGCATTCCTGATTCCTGTTCATTGTTCAGTTCTTATATTTGTTTGTCTTGTGTCACTCACATATGGACACACATGTTCTCCAAGAAACCAGATAAGAGAAGAGAGGGAAAAATGCTGTTATGGTTCTTTGTATTGTACTGTGAAAATATCAGCACTTTTTATTTGAACATGGAGTTCTACTTATGACTTTTTCACAGAATATTTATTTCTGGAAAATTGTAGTTTAAAGTATGAATATTTTTGCAGCTAATTTTAACAAATTGAACTGTGCAATAAAGAGGTGTAATTTAAATTTGTTTTATACTTTGTGTTTTCAGTTGCACATGTTTTATCAAGATTTGAGGAGAATACAGATTTAAAAAAGAACACATGTCTATTATTTACATTTAAAATATACCTGCAACATTGGTTAAAAAAAAAAAGACTCGAAAGGACTTGAAATTCCAAGTTTCAGACTTGGGACTTGACTTGACTGTTGCCTGTCTTGACTCGAGACTTGACTTGACTTGACTGTCTTTGCTTGAGACTTGACTCGGGACTTGAGGATAAAGACTTGGACTTACTTGAGACTTGCAAAACACTGACTTGGTCCCACCTCTGAATTAATTCATATCCAATATACAGTCATGTCCTTCAGGTAACTTCTGTTTACCCTCCACTGACTGCAGGCCTTGTTGCATATATTTTGCAATTAGTAAATCAATATAGGCCTACAATGAAGACAGTAAAAGACCGTAAAGTAGGAGAAGGAGTTATAGGCTACTGAATGTTGTCATTACATGAATGCAGATGGGCATTTTTCACAGGTAATGGGGAACTTCCCGTTTCTTCTTTCACAAATGAATGTAATTTATGTTGCCTAACAAAACCTATACAACAGAAGACGTTCAGCTTAACACATAGATTTGCAAACTACCTTAATTATTTGTATGTGGTCGTCCTCACGTTATCTATCATTGATTTGGGCTAGTGCGACTAGTTTATCAGGTGACCAGTCGGCTAAAAATGCTTAGTAGTTTAGTGCTGTATGAGACATTTTACAACACAAGAAAATGATTTCACGTTGGGCTTAGAGGGCAAACGGTACGATTTGACTTGATGTGTATGTGACCTGGCTGGTGGGGACGGGAGAAGAAGTCTATCTGTGAGCGTGTGTGCTGTGCTGAAGACGCTTCCTTCCACTCGCTGAACTGAACTGCTGCAGCGCATCTGGTGTTAAAGGAAGAGAGAGGTCGGGTGTGTGAGGTGGTGGCTCATTTCAGGGCATTGTTTTTAATCGCTCAGGTTTTCAAAAGATCATTTCAAACCGACCTCAGTAAAATGATAATAATAAAAAAAAAAAACGAAGTTTCAAAAGGGCACTTTCGTTGATAAAGGGCAGAGTTGGTGGTGCTTTAGCACCACCTGATGTCTATGTGTGCACGCCACTGTTATATATACATATCATAACATGTATGTAAATTATCGAATGAATATCAAGTTCATTTCGGCATCATGGACAGTTAAATGACTTCATGAATTCAGTTAAATGATTTCGTTCATGTATATCAATATCAACATTGCACTGAATCCTATCGCATTATCAACGTGCCGAATTTGGAATGTTCCAGAAATCACAACAATTTTATAATTTTATATGCTTTACAAGGCAATAAAATGAGTTCATTGCTGTTGTGGTTAACTCATTTTGCTCGTAATCTGCCAGTTAAAATCCAAACAGTTTTTGTTAGCCTCAGATTTGGCACGAAATTATCACTTTAATTCTGATGCTAAATTAACGAGCTAATCAAACACGTTGAGATGAGTTTTAGACATAAAATCAGTCAAGCAGGTTCCAGCACAAAAGTCAGACAGGTGCGCTGTAAAAGGTTCGGTCACACTTTATCGCTCGGGCTGCGCTACAGCGTCTGTTCTCAGATGCGCTGCCACTACTGATCGGTAAGGGGGCTTTGACCTGCTCTGTTTCCGACCTGGTGGCCCGAAGCTCCCTCAGGGACACCATATCGACAGCGAGCTTAGTGCGGACAACCGATCAACACAGCGCGGTGCTGCCCAGAAGCCCCGAACTCACAAGCTCCTCCAAGCTCAGCCTCCAAGTAACGTGGATTACAGGTACGCGCCACTGCGCCCGGCGGCTTTTGGAGAGATCTGCTCAGCTCTTAATAAAGAGACTTAGCCGGTGCTGACATGTTTCCAGTGGCCTTATATATGAATAGTCTGTTTTAAAAACTACAAAAAGTGTGGATACAAAAGTGTGTTGGTCATGGGACTAATGTTTCAATCCAAATAAGCGCCTGGGGTTTATGGAATGAAAGTAATCATAAAATGAAGGTTAATTCAAGGTGGGTTCTTAAAACGCCTGATGAAATTAGTAATTTAATACGATAAATCGTTTCAAACTATAACTATAGGTGAAATAAAATGGAAAGAAAGCAAAAGTCCACTTTGTGCTTGAAACATAGGCTTCTTTGAGAGGTTTATCCGTTGGTGCGGTGTCACGGCATAATCGCAATGCGCATGCGCACGTTTCGAATATTTTATCTTTGTATATTATGAATTTTTGACCTTTGACATTGCCCGTTCTTGGCGTAATGGGTAGCGCACTGGTCAGTCACGCAGAACGACGAGAGTTCAAATCCGCCACCGGGTGTGTGACCCCATAACTTCAATAATGATATTGAGCGTGGAGGCCCTGGATCAGGGAGCCGAGAGGAAACGCGCTGCGCTAGGTTTCTTAATGACAGTGATGAGAATGACGGGCTCAGTTACAGGAGGATCACAAGGGCCAATAGATCAATACCCAGTGCCCACCTCACCGGTGCCTGATAGCCAACAGGGCACATTTTTAGTTGCCACTACCGGTTTTTTTTTTTTTTTTTTTTGTTCAATCTGAAAAATCGAACTATGCATTATTTATAATATATACGTAAAATATCCAATGAATATCAAGTTCATTTCAGCACCTTGGACAGTTAAATGACTTCATGACTTTATTTAAATGACTTCCTTCGTGTATATCAAAATCACCTTTCCACTATACAAAAGCTGTTCAGTCCATCTCATGACATTATGTCAATGCACAGAATTTGAAATGTGCCGGATATCCTGACGTCGTAATCGCAATGCGCATGCGCATATGTCGTGTATTTTAACTTTGTATATTATGAATTTTGATCCGTAAGCGGCCCTATGTTGGCCTAATGGGTAGGGCACTGGTCATTGAAGCACTTGGGTCAGCAAGACCCGGGTTCGAACCCCATGCTAGATTAAGTGTAACAAAAAAAGGTATACCAAAAAAACGAAAAAAAGACAAAAACAAAAAAAAAAAAAAAGCCCAGTGCTGATCTGACCGGTGCCTGATAGCCAACAGGGCCTATTTTTAGTTGCCATGTATCAACGTTATTTTTTCTCCTCAATCTGAATATATATACATATTATCATAACATGTATGTAAATTATCGAATGAATATCAAGTTCATTTCGGCATCATGAACAGTTAAATGACTTCATGAATTCAGTTAAATGATTTCGTTCATGTATATCTTATAATTTTAGTTACATTTTAAAAATATAAACAAAAACCTTTGCGAAATATTTAATGATATTTTTATTGCTTTGCGCCCTACATCGCCGTTTGCCGCTTGTTTCCCGCTTGCAAACGCGCGGTTCAGTTTCAGCTCAAGCAGCAATGACAGACGCCTTCAAGCACTGGACATTTAAGAAGCGTTTGTTTTGTTTTCGTGTTGTCAATAAATGTGAACCATGTGCCACCATCGGCAACTATTTGTGATTATGCCAAGCCTTTGTGTAAATTTCGGAGTTTGGAGGTTTATTTCCGATCAGAAGGCAACCACTATTGAGGTTGTAAGCGAGCTAACAGCAAGGTATGCTGACCGTCACACTGTGGTTTCCACAGTTAGCTACCTGCTAGGCTAGCTACTACCATTCACTTGAATGTGTTTGTTCTTTAGCATGCTAGCTTGATTTACAGGCTAACCAAATTAGCTGTTTAAAGTCCTAAACAGGTATTCGCTGGAATCATACATGACTATTAGAGACAATGACAGACGGTATCAAATGAATATTTATTACTGTTTGGTGTTGGAAAAACGTTTGTCGATGTCTATGACACGACCTAGCCTACCCAATTGGTAGGCTATCATTGGACCTATCTTAGACCTACCGTTCGACAAGCAATACATTTGAATTAAATTTGTATGAAGTAATGAAATGCAGTTTGGTATCTAATCAAGTGCAACACGTGCAGATTGTATAGAATGCAGTATTTAGAGATACAATGCAGTTAGTTACAGCTAGTGTAAGTAAAGATGGTTAATAGATATGTGCAGAGTAGATAAATTACCTAGGGAAATGCATGTGTGTGTAATGTAGTTATGGCAGTACAATGCACAGGGCAAAGAAAAATAGCATGGCATAAATAAATGTGATAAATACAGATGGAATCATACAGATTATCCTATACCACTGTAGATAGGGCTATACAGATGTGAATTGAAGAGGAACACTGTACAGATTTTGTATGGATGGTAAGGTATGGATAGAGGGGCAGGAAAGAATGGTCTTTGGGAAGAGTTCAATAAGGTGACCGCTGTGGGAAAGAAGTGGTTTCTGAACCTGCTTGTGTTAGTCCGCAAACTGTGAAAATGGTAGAGCCTGGGGGAGGAGCAGAAAAGAGCATGGCCCGATGACAGTAGTCTGATCTTACATGCCTGGTGCAGGCATCTCTTCTTGTGGACCTCCTGTGATTGCCTGTCAGCAATTCTCTCTCAGCTTAGTACTCTTTTAAGGTTCACACTGTCAGTTCTCAAAAATTAAATGTTGATCATGCGTCAATACTCATTTAAACCTTAAAGTAATCAAAATGTAATCCAAAAGTAATTAGTTACATTACTTTTCAAAAGTAATCAGAAAAGTTACACTACAATTACATTTTAAACAAGGTAACTTGTAACTGTAACGGATTACTTTTTAAAAGTAACTTACCCAACACTGCTGATAGCCAACAGGGCATATTTTTAGTTGCCATCAGAGGTGGGGACTCGAGTCACATGACTTGGACTCGAGTCAGACTCGAGTCATTAATATTAAGACTTTTGACCTGACTTGAAAAAATATTCAGAGACTTAGACTTGACTTGGACTTTTACACCAATAACTTGGGACTTGAATTGGACTTGAACCTGTTTACTTGCAAAGACTTGATTTTTTTACCCCAAATCTAAATTTTAAAACGCATATTAATATTTATAAAGTGCACCCCATTAATTTCATTTCCGTCCTTCTGACGCAGACCGGTCCTCTGCTTTTCCACACTCTGTACGTTGTGTGTGTGTGTATGTGTGTGTGCATGAGCTGCAGCACAACCAATCAAATGGGGGGGTCAGCGAATGTGAATTGTTACCGGGCGGGGTGTAAAATGGACACAAATTAAGTATTATATCGCGATCGATCGATCGCCAGTGGTTGGTGCCAGAGCGAACTAGTAACTCATTGAATCATAGATAAGGATCAGAGGTAAATAAACTAGATTTTTTTTTTCGGCGTGAGAAATCTGGGGGGCCTTATAAGAAAAGGCTCTTCCCCCTACTGTTACCTTATTAATTTGTGGAACTAATAAAAGACCAGCACCTGTATTCTGTAAGATTCTGTTTGGTCATGTAGAGTTTTCTTTTCACCTACTGCTTGAGTCCACATCAGGTTCTTCCAAATGGACAGCAGAATCCTTTTCATATGTAAAAGGTAAAGACATTAAAGAGAATTCGATACAGGACACCAACATTTTTATTACTGAATCATGATTGATGCAATGACATTTTATATTTTTCACTCTTTATGAGTTTTGTCTGACTTGGTCTTTTTCATTTTTCCACCCATACCTTTTGAGCACAACTCGAACGGAACAGCAGAGGACAGAACAAGCATTAGAAGATGAAGGTAATCAAAGACACATTGAATACAACATGTGTACATAATAAATTGTCAGCATTAAACAGTAATTGGTGTGACACTACTGTGCAATATTCTGTAAGATTCTGTTTGGTCATGTAGAGTTTTCTTTTCACCTACTGCTTGAGTCCACATCAGGTTTTTCCAAATGGACAGCAGAATCCTTTCATATCTAAAAGGTAAAGACATTGAAGAGAGGTTGATACAGGACACCATTTTTATTACTGAATCATGATTGATGCAATGACTTTTTTATATTTTTCACTCTTTATGAGTTTTGGCTGACTTGGTCTTTTTCATTTTTCCACCTATACCTTTTGAGCACAACTCGAACGGAACAGCAGAGGACAGAACAAGCATTAGAAGATGAAGGTAATCAAAGACACATTGAATACAACATGTGTACATAATAAATTGTCAGCATTAAACAGTAATTGGTGTGACACTACTGTGCAATATTCTGTAAGATTCTGTTTGGTCATGTAGAGTTTTCTTTTCACCTACTGCTTGAGTCCACATCAGGTTTTTCCAAATGGACAGCAGAATCCTTTCATATCTAAAAGGTAAAGACATTGAAGAGAGGTTGATACAGGACACCATTTTTATTACTGAATCATGATTGATGCAATGACTTTTTTATATTTTTCACTCTTTATGAGTTTTGGCTGACTTGGTCTTTTTCATTTTTCCACCTATACCTTTTGAGCACAACTCGAACAGAACAGCAGAAGACAGAACAAGCATTAGAAGATGAAGGTAATCAAAGACACATTGAATACAACATGTGTACATAATAAATTGTCAGCATTAAACAGTAATTGGTGTGACACTAGTGTGCAATATTCTGTAAGATTCTGTTTGGTCATGTAGAGTTTTCTTTTCACCTACTGTTTAAGTCCACATCAGGTTCTTTCAAATGGACAGCAGAATCTTTTTCATATCTAAAAGGTATAGACATTGAAGAGAGTGTCATGCAGGACACCAATATTTTCATTACTGAATCATGATTTATGCAATGACATTTTATATTTTTCACTCTTTATGAGTTTTGGCTGACTTGGTCTTTTTCATTTTTCTACCCATACCTTTTGAGCACAACTCGAACGGAACAGCAGAGGACAGAACAAGCATTAGAAGATGAAGGTAATCAAAGACACATTGAATACAACATGTGTACATAATAAATTGTCTGCATTAAACAGTAATTGGTGTGACACTAGTGTGCAATATTCTCTAAGATTCTGTTTGGTCATGTAGAGTTTTCTTTTCACCTACTGCTTGAGTCCACATCAGGTTGTTCCAAATGGACAGCAGAATCCTTTTCATATCTAAAAGGTATAGACATTGAAGAGAGGTTGATACAGGACACCAACATTTTTATTACTGAATCATGATTGATGCAATGACATTTTATATTTTTCACTCTTTATGAGTTTTGGCTGACTTGGTCTTTTTCATTTTTCCACCCATACCTTTTGAGCACAACTCGAACAGAACAGCAGAGGACAGAACAAGCATTAGAAGATGAAGGTAATCAAAGACACATTGAATACAACATGTGTACATAATAAATTGTCTGCATTAAACAGTAATTGGTGTGACACTAGTGTGCAATATTCTGTAAGATTCTGTTTGGTCATGTAGAGTTTTCTTTTCACCTACTGCTTGAGTCCACATCAAGTTCTTCCAAATGGACAGCAGAATCCTTTTCATATCTAAAAGGTATAGACCAGAGGTGGGGACTCGAGTCACAACGTGAATTGTTACCGGGCGGGGTGTAAAATGGACACAAATTAAGTATTATATCGCGATCGATCGCCAGTGGTTGTTGCCGGAGCGAACTTGTAACTCATTGAATCATAGATAAGGATCAGAGGTAAATAAACTAGATTTTTTTTTTCGGCGTGAGAAATCTGGGGGGCCTTATAAGAAAAGGCTCTTCCCCCTACTGTTACCTCATTCATTTGTGGAACTAATAAAAGACCAGCACTCTGTGATCTTAGTGGACGTGGGGGTTCATAGTAGGAAATAAGTTCCTGGAGGTATTCAGGAGCAAGCCCGTGCAGTGCTTTATATGTTAATAATAGAATTTTAAAATCAATACGGGGGAAGAGCCTTTTCTTATAACGCCCCCCAGCTTTGGAACAACCTTCCAAATTGCATACGGGACTCTGACACAGTCAAAATCTTTAAGTCTAGGTTGAAAACCCACCTATTTGGTTTAGCGTTTGATAATTAATATCCCCCCTTAGATAAATGTACAGATCCAGGGGTTTATAGACGAAGGGTTTTATGGTAGACTGGGGCGCTGGTGCTGTCGTCCTGTCACTGCTCGTGGTCACTCAAGTTTGTTGACAGGGCAGTGGATGGATGCCATTGTCTCAGAATGCCCCCAAGCCTATGTTACCTTCTGGTTCTGCCTTTTTAGATAGGCTGTAATAGTTTAACTTAATGCCGGAGTTGCTGCCACACTCCTGAAATGTGTTTAATTTTATCTGTCCTGTATATGTCCTCATACAGAGCTAATTTTCCCTGTTTTATTTTCTCCACATGGCTGCCCGCCTGCTCGAGGAAAAATGAGATGAGGAGAGACAAGCGATCCATCCAGTGCCAGCCACCTACTGCCTGACCGGATGAGCCTACACCATGATGGACATTACTACATCTTTTCCTTTTCTTTATTTCTTTCTGTTTAAATTGTTGTTGTTGTCATGGTGACCGGTGTCGGCCAGAGGAGGAAGGGTTCCCCTCCTGAGTCTTGGTTCCTCTCAAGGTTTCTTCCTCATGCAAAAAACTAGGGAGTTTTTCCTTGCCACTGTCGCCCTTGGCTTGCTCACTGGGGGCTAGGACTCGGCACTTGTAAAGCTGCTTTGTGACAACAACTGTTGTAAAAAGCGCTATATAAATAAAATTTGATTGATTGATTGAAATCGGATGTGTGGCGTGAGAGCGTGTGAAGACAGTCAAATGCATGTGTCTCACGCTCAATGCGTGAGAGTTGGCAACCCGGGGTTCTGTATCTGAACTCAGGGAAGAGAGCCTCTCTCTGTCACCATCATATCCAGTTCTATCTCAGCATGGATTGTGTATTTGAAGACATCTACGTCGAGAAAAAAAAATATTGACAAAAGTGGAGCGAGTTTTCAGCTATGGGGACATCATTCTACGGCCTCATCGTGCACAAATGACATACAGACTTTTGGCCAGTTTGGTCTTTTGCAAATGCAATGCAGAATAGTTTACTGAAATGTCTAAAGTTGCATTCCTGATTCCTGTTCATTGTTCAGTTCTTATATTTGTTTGTCTTGTGTCACTCACATATGGACACACATGTTCTCCAAGAAACCAGATAAGAGAAGAGAGGGAAAAATGCTGTTATGGTTCTTTGTATTGTACTGTGAAAATATCAGCACTTTTTATTTGAACATGGAGTTCTACTTATGACTTTTTCACAGAATATTTATTTCTGGAAAATTGTAGTTTAAAGTATGAATATTTTTGCAGCTAATTTTAACAAATTGAACTGTGCAATAAAGAGGTGTAATTTAAATTTGTTTTATACTTTGTGTTTTCAGTTGCACGTGTTTTATCAAGATTTGAGGAGAATACAGATTTAAAAAAGAACACATGTCTATTATTTACATTTAAAATATACCTGCAACATTGGTTAAAAAAAAAAAGACTCGAAAGGACTTGAAATTCCAAGTTTCAGACTTGGGACTTGACTTGACTGTTGCCTGTCTTGACTCGAGACTTGACTTGACTTGACTGTCTTTGCTTGAGACTTGACTCGGGACTTGAGGATAAAGACTTGGACTTACTTGAGACTTGCAAAACACTGACTTGGTCCCACCTCTGCTGTTTGGTGTTGGAAAAACGTTTGTCGATGTCTATGACACGACCTAGCCTACCCAATTGGTAGGCTATCATTGGACCTATCTTAGACCTACCGTTCGACAAGCAATACATTTGAATTAAATTTGTATGAAGTAATGAAATGCAGTTTGGTATCTAATCAAGTGCAACACGTGCAGATTGTATAGAATGCAGTATTTAGAGATACAATGCAGTTAGTTACAGCTAGTGTAAGTAAAGATGGTTAATAGATATGTGCAGAGTAGATAAATTACCTAGGGAAATGCATGTGTGTGTAATGTAGTTATGGCAGTACAATGCACAGGGCAAAGAAAAATAGCATGGCATAAATAAATGTGATAAATACAGATGGAATCATACAGATTATCCTATACCACTGTAGATAGGGCTATACAGATGTGAATTGAAGAGGAACACTGTACAGATTTTGTATGGATGGTAAGGTATGGATAGAGGGGAAGGAAAGAATGGTCTTTGGGAAGAGTTCAATAAGGTGACCGCTGTGGGAAAGAAGTGGTTTCTGAACCTGCTTGTGTTAGTCCGCAAACTGTGAAAATGGTAGAGCCTGGGGGAGGAGCAGAAAAGAGCATGGCCCGATGACAGTAGTCTGATCTTACATGCCTGGTGCAGGCATCTCTTCTTGTGGACCTCCTGTGATTGCCTGTCAGCAATTCTCTCTCAGCTTAGTACTCTTTTAAGGTTCACACTGTCAGTTCTCAAAAATTAAATATTGATCATGCGTCAATACTCATTTAAACCTTAAAGTAATCAAAATGTAATCCAAAAGTAATTAGTTACATTACTTTTCAAAAGTAATCAGAAAAGTTACACTACAATTACATTTTAAACAAGGTAACTTGTAACTGTAACGGATTACTTTTTAAAAGTAACTTACCCAACACTGCTGATAGCCAACAGGGCATATTTTTAGTTGCCATCAGAGGTGGGGACTCGAGTCACATGACTTGGACTCGAGTCAGACTCGAGTCATTAATATTAAGACTTTTGACCTGACTTGAAAAAATATTCAGAGACTTAGACTTGACTTGGACTTTTACACCAATAACTTGGGACTTGAATTGGACTTGAACCTGTTTACTTGCAAAGACTTGATTTTTTTACCCCAAATCTAAATTTTAAAACGCATATTAATATTTATAAAGTGCACCCCATTAATTTCATTTCCGTCCTTCTGACGCAGACCGGTCCTCTGCTTTTCCACACTCTGTACGTTGTGTGTGTGTGTATGTGTGTGTGCATGAGCTGCAGCACAACCAATCAAATGGGGGGGTCAGCGAACGTGAATTGTTACCGGGCGGGGTGTAAAATGGACACAAATTAAGTATTATATCGCGATCGATCGATCGCCAGTGGTTGGTGCCAGAGCGAACTAGTAACTCATTGAATCATAGATAAGGATCAGAGGTAAATAAACTAGATTTTTTTTTTCGGCGTGAGAAATCTGGGGGGCCTTATAAGAAAAGGCTCTTCCCCCTACTGTTACCTTATTAATTTGTGGAACTAATAAAAGACCAGCACCTGTATTCGGTAAGATTCTGTTTGGTCATGTAGAGTTTTCTTTTCACCTACTGCTTGAGTCCACATCAGGTTCTTCCAAATGGACAGCAGAATCCTTTTCATATGTAAAAGGTAAAGACATTAAAGAGAATTCGATACAGGACACCAACATTTTTATTACTGAATCATGATTGATGCAATGACATTTTATATTTTTCACTCTTTATGAGTTTTGTCTGACTTGGTCTTTTTCATTTTTCCACCCATACCTTTTGAGCACAACTCGAACGGAACAGCAGAGGACAGAACAAGCATTAGAAGATGAAGGTAATCAAAGACACATTGAATACAACATGTGTACATAATAAATTGTCAGCATTAAACAGTAATTGGTGTGACACTACTGTGCAATATTCTGTAAGATTCTGTTTGGTCATGTAGAGTTTTCTTTTCACCTACTGCTTGAGTCCACATCAGGTTTTTCCAAATGGACAGCAGAATCCTTTCATATCTAAAAGGTAAAGACATTGAAGAGAGGTTGATACAGGACACCAACATTTTTATTACTGAATCATGATTGATGCAATGACTTTTTTATATTTTTCACTCTTTATGAGTTTTGGCTGACTTGGTCTTTTTCATTTTTCCACCTATACCTTTTGAGCACAACTCGAACAGAACAGCAGAAGACAGAACAAGCATTAGAAGATGAAGGTAATCAAAGACACATTGAATACAACATGTGTACATAATAAATTGTCAGCATTAAACAGTAATTGGTGTGACACTAGTGTGCAATATTCTGTAAGATTCTGTTTGGTCATGTAGAGTTTTCTTTTCACCTACTGTTTAAGTCCACATCAGGTTCTTTCAAATGGACAGCAGAATCTTTTTCATATCTAAAAGGTATAGACATTGAAGAGAGTGTCATGCAGGACACCAATATTTTCATTACTGAATCATGATTTATGCAATGACATTTTATATTTTTCACTCTTTATGAGTTTTGGCTGACTTGGTCTTTTTCATTTTTCTACCCATACCTTTTGAGCACAACTCGAACGGAACAGCAGAGGACAGAACAAGCATTAGAAGATGAAGGTAATCAAAGACACATTGAATACAACATGTGTACATAATAAATTGTCTGCATTAAACAGTAATTGGTGTGACACTAGTGTGCAATATTCTGTAAGATTCTGTTTGGTCATGTAGAGTTTTCTTTTCACCTACTGCTTGAGTCCACATCAAGTTCTTCCAAATGGACAGCAGAATCCTTTTCATATCTAAAAGGTATAGACCAGAGGTGGGGACTCGAGTCACAACGTGAATTGTTACCGGGCGGGGTGTAAAATGGACACAAATTAAGTATTATATCGCGATCGATCGCCAGTGGTTGTTGCCGGAGCGAACTTGTAACTCATTGAATCATAGATAAGGATCAGAGGTAAATAAACTAGATTTTTTTTTTCGGCGTGAGAAATCTGGGGGGCCTTATAAGAAAAGGCTCTTCCCCCTACTGTTACCTCATTCATTTGTGGAACTAATAAAAGACCAGCACTCTGTGATCTTAGTGGACGTGGGGGTTCATAGTAGGAAATAAGTTCCTGGAGGTATTCAGGAGCAAGCCCGTGCAGTGCTTTATATGTTAATAATAGAATTTTAAAATCAATACGGGGGAAGAGCCTTTTCTTATAACGCCCCCCAGCTTTGGAACAACCTTCCAAATTGCATACGGGACTCTGACACAGTCAAAATCTTTAAGTCTAGGTTGAAAACCCACCTATTTGGTTTAGCGTTTGATAATTAATATCCCCCCTTAGATAAATGTACAGATCCAGGGGTTTATAGACGAAGGGTTTTATGGTAGACTGGGGCGCTGGTGCTGTCGTCCTGTCACTGCTCGTGGTCACTCAAGTTTGTTGACAGGGCAGTGGATGGATGCCATTGTCTCAGAATGCCCCCAAGCCTATGTTACCTTCTGGTTCTGCCTTTTTAGCTAGGCTGTAATAGTTTAACTTAATGCCGGAGTTGCTGCCACACTCCTGAAATGTGTTTAATTTTATCTGTCCTGTATATGTCCTCATACAGAGCTAATTTTCCCTGTTTTATTTTCTCCACATGGCTGCCCGCCTGCTCGAGGAAAAATGAGATGAGGAGAGACAAGCGATCCATCCAGTGCCAGCCACCTACTGCCTGACCGGATGAGCCTACACCATGATGGACATTACTACATCTTTTCCTTTTCTTTATTTCTTTCTGTTTAAATTGTTGTTGTTGTCATGGTGACCGGTGTCGGCCAGAGGAGGATGGGTTCCCCTCCTGAGTCTTGGTTCCTCTCAAGGTTTCTTCCTCATGCAAAAAACTAGGGAGTTTTTCCTTGCCACTGTCGCCCTTGGCTTGCTCACTGGGGGCTAGGACTCGGCACTTGTAAAGCTGCTTTGTGACAACAACTGTTGTAAAAAGTGCTATATAAATAAAATTTGATTGATTGATTGAAATCGGATGTGTGGCGTGAGAGCGTGTGAAGACAGTCAAATGCGTGTGTCTCACGCTCAATGCGTGAGAGGTGGCAACCCGGGGTTCTGTATCTGAACTCAGGGAAGAGAGCCTCTCTCTGTCACCATCATATCCAGTTCTATCTCAGCATGGATTGTGTATTTGAAGACATCTACGTCGAGAAAAAAAAATATTGACAAAAGTGGAGCGAGTTTTCAGCTATGGGGACATCATTCTACGGCCTCATCGTGCACAAATGACATACAGACTTTTGGCCAGTTTGGTCTTTTGCAAATGCAATGCAGAATAGTTTACTGAAATGTCTAAAGTTGCATTCCTGATTCCTGTTCATTGTTCAGTTCTTATATTTGTTTGTCTTGTGTCACTCACATATGGACACACATGTTCTCCAAGAAACCAGATAAGAGAAGAGAGGGAAAAATGCTGTTATGGTTCTTTGTATTGTACTGTGAAAATATCAGCACTTTTTATTTGAACATGGAGTTCTACTTATGACTTTTTCACAGAATATTTATTTCTGGAAAATTGTAGTTTAAAGTATGAATATTTTTGCAGCTAATTTTAACAAATTGAACTGTGCAATAAAGAGGTGTAATTTAAATTTGTTTTATACTTTGTGTTTTCAGTTGCACATGTTTTATCAAGATTTGAGGAGAATACAGATTTAAAAAAGAACACATGTCTATTATTTACATTTAAAATATACCTGCAACATTGGTTAAAAAAAAAAAGACTCGAAAGGACTTGAAATTCCAAGTTTCAGACTTGGGACTTGACTTGACTGTTGCCTGTCTTGACTCGAGACTTGACTTGACTTGACTGTCTTTGCTTGAGACTTGACTCGGGACTTGAGGATAAAGACTTGGACTTACTTGAGACTTGCAAAACACTGACTTGGTCCCACCTCTGAATTAATTCATATCCAATATACAGTCATGTCCTTCAGGTAACTTCTGTTTACCCTCCACTGACTGCAGGCCTTGTTGCATATATTTTGCAATTAGTAAATCAATATAGGCCTACAATGAAGACAGTAAAAGACCGTAAAGTAGGAGAAGGAGTTATAGGCTACTGAATGTTGTCATTACATGAATGCAGATGGGCATTTTTCACAGGTAATGGGGAACTTCCCGTTTCTTCTTTCACAAATGAATGTAATTTATGTTGCCTAACAAAACCTATACAACAGAAGACGTTCAGCTTAACACATAGATTTGCAAACTACCTTAATTATTTGTATGTGGTCGTCCTCACGTTATCTATCATTGATTTGGGCTAGTGCGACTAGTTTATCAGGTGACCAGTCGGCTAAAAATGCTTAGTAGTTTAGTGCTGTATGAGACATTTTACAACACAAGAAAATGATTTCACGTTGGGCTTAGAGGGCAAACGGTACGATTTGACTTGATGTGTATGTGACCTGGCTGGTGGGGACGGGAGAAGAAGTCTATCTGTGAGCGTGTGTGCTGTGCTGAAGACGCTTCCTTCCACTCGCTGAACTGAACTGCTGCAGCGCATCTGGTGTTAAAGGAAGAGAGAGGTCGGGTGTGTGAGGTGGTGGCTCATTTCAGGGCATTGTTTTTAATCGCTCAGGTTTTCAAAAGATCATTTCAAACCGACCTCAGTAAAATGATAATAATAAAAAAAAAAAACGAAGTTTCAAAAGGGCACTTTCGTTGAT
Organism: Brachyhypopomus gauderio; assembly: GCF_052324685.1. Classification (NCBI taxonomy): domain Eukaryota; kingdom Metazoa; phylum Chordata; class Actinopteri; order Gymnotiformes; family Hypopomidae; genus Brachyhypopomus; species Brachyhypopomus gauderio. The sequence goes on along the minus strand of NW_027506964.1, from coordinate 20,740 downwards.
AAAGGGCAGAGTTGGTGGTGCTTTAGCACCACCTGATGTCTATGTGTGCACGCCACTGTTATATATACATATCATAACATGTATGTAAATTATCGAATGAATATCAAGTTCATTTCGGCATCATGGACAGTTAAATGACTTCATGAATTCAGTTAAATGATTTCGTTCATGTATATCAATATCAACATTGCACTGAATCCTATCGCATTATCAACGTGCCGAATTTGGAATGTTCCAGAAATCACAACAATTTTATAATTTTATATGCTTTACAAGGCAATAAAATGAGTTCATTGCTGTTGTGGTTAACTCATTTTGCTCGTAATCTGCCAGTTAAAATCCAAACAGTTTTTGTTAGCCTCAGATTTGGCACGAAATTATCACTTTAATTCTGATGCTAAATTAACGAGCTAATCAAACACGTTGAGATGAGTTTTAGACATAAAATCAGTCAAGCAGGTTCCAGCACAAAAGTCAGACAGGTGCGCTGTAAAAGGTTCGGTCACACTTTATCGCTCGGGCTGCGCTACAGCGTCTGTTCTCAGATGCGCTGCCACTACTGATCGGTAAGGGGGCTTTGACCTGCTCTGTTTCCGACCTGGTGGCCCGAAGCTCCCTCAGGGACACCATATCGACAGCGAGCTTAGTGCGGACAACCGATCAACACAGCGCGGTGCTGCCCAGAAGCCCCGAACTCACAAGCTCCTCCAAGCTCAGCCTCCAAGTAACGTGGATTACAGGTACGCGCCACTGCGCCCGGCGGCTTTTGGAGAGATCTGCTCAGCTCTTAATAAAGAGACTTAGCCGGTGCTGACATGTTTCCAGTGGCCTTATATATGAATAGTCTGTTTTAAAAACTACAAAAAGTGTGGATACAAAAGTGTGTTGGTCATGGGACTAATGTTTCAATCCAAATAAGCGCCTGGGGTTTATGGAATGAAAGTAATCATAAAATGAAGGTTAATTCAAGGTGGGTTCTTAAAACGCCTGATGAAATTAGTAATTTAATACGATAAATCGTTTCAAACTATAACTATAGGTGAAATAAAATGGAAAGAAAGCAAAAGTCCACTTTGTGCTTGAAACATAGGCTTCTTTGAGAGGTTTATCCGCTGGTGCGGTGTCACGGCATAATCGCAATGCGCATGCGCACGTTTCGAATATTTTATCTTTGTATATTATGAATTTTTGACCTTTGACATTGCCCGTTCTTGGCGTAATGGGTAGCGCACTGGTCAGTCACGCAGAACGACGAGAGTTCAAATCCGCCACCGGGTGTGTGACCCCATAACTTCAATAATGATATTGAGCGTGGAGGCCCTGGATCAGGGAGCCGAGAGGAAACGCGCTGCGCTAGGTTTCTTAATGACAGTGATGAGAATGACGGGCTCAGTTACAGGAGGATCACAAGGGCCAATAGATCAATACCCAGTGCCCACCTCACCGGTGCCTGATAGCCAACAGGGCACATTTTTAGTTGCCACTACCGGTTTTTTTTTTTTTTTTTTTTTGTTCAATCTGAAAAATCGAACTATGCATTATTTATAATATATACGTAAAATATCCAATGAATATCAAGTTCATTTCAGCACCTTGGACAGTTAAATGACTTCATGACTTTATTTAAATGACTTCCTTCGTGTATATCAAAATCACCTTTCCACTATACAAAAGCTGTTCAGTCCATCTCATGACATTATGTCAATGCACAGAATTTGAAATGTGCCGGATATCCTGACGTCGTAATCGCAATGCGCATGCGCATATGTCGTGTATTTTAACTTTGTATATTATGAATTTTGATCCGTAAGCGGCCCTATGTTGGCCTAATGGGTAGGGCACTGGTCATTGAAGCACTTGGGTCAGCAAGACCCGGGTTCGAACCCCATGCTAGATTAAGTGTAACAAAAAAAGGTATACCAAAAAAACGAAAAAAAGACAAAAACAAAAAAAAAAAAAAAGCCCAGTGCTGATCTGACCGGTGCCTGATAGCCAACAGGGCCTATTTTTAGTTGCCATGTATCAACGTTATTTTTTCTCCTCAATCTGAATATATATACATATTATCATAACATGTATGTAAATTATCGAATGAATATCAAGTTCATTTCGGCATCATGAACAGTTAAATGACTTCATGAATTCAGTTAAATGATTTCGTTCATGTATATCTTATAATTTTAGTTACATTTTAAAAATATAAACAAAAACCTTTGCGAAATATTTAATGATATTTTTATTGCTTTGCGCCCTACATCGCCGTTTGCCGCTTGTTTCCCGCTTGCAAACGCGCGGTTCAGTTTCAGCTCAAGCAGCAATGACAGACGCCTTCAAGCACTGGACATTTAAGAAGCGTTTGTTTTGTTTTCGTGTTGTCAATAAATGTGAACCATGTGCCACCATCGGCAACTATTTGTGATTATGCCAAGCCTTTGTGTAAATTTCGGAGTTTGGAGGTTTATTTCCGATCAGAAGGCAACCACTATTGAGGTTGTAAGCGAGCTAACAGCAAGGTATGCTGACCGTCACACTGTGGTTTCCACAGTTAGCTACCTGCTAGGCTAGCTACTACCATTCACTTGAATGTGTTTGTTCTTTAGCATGCTAGCTTGATTTACAGGCTAACCAAATTAGCTGTTTAAAGTCCTAAACAGGTATTCGCTGGAATCATACATGACTATTAGAGACAATGACAGACGGTATCAAATGAATATTTATTACTGTTTGGTGTTGGAAAAACGTTTGTCGATGTCTATGACACGACCTAGCCTACCCAATTGGTAGGCTATCATTGGACCTATCTTAGACCTACCGTTCGACAAGCAATACATTTGAATTAAATTTGTATGAAGTAATGAAATGCAGTTTGGTATCTAATCAAGTGCAACACGTGCAGATTGTATAGAATGCAGTATTTAGAGATACAATGCAGTTAGTTACAGCTAGTGTAAGTAAAGATGGTTAATAGATATGTGCAGAGTAGATAAATTACCTAGGGAAATGCATGTGTGTGTAATGTAGTTATGGCAGTACAATGCACAGGGCAAAGAAAAATAGCATGGCATAAATAAATGTGATAAATACAGATGGAATCATACAGATTATCCTATACCACTGTAGATAGGGCTATACAGATGTGAATTGAAGAGGAACACTGTACAGATTTTGTATGGATGGTAAGGTATGGATAGAGGGGCAGGAAAGAATGGTCTTTGGGAAGAGTTCAATAAGGTGACCGCTGTGGGAAAGAAGTGGTTTCTGAACCTGCTTGTGTTAGTCCGCAAACTGTGAAAATGGTAGAGCCTGGGGGAGGAGCAGAAAAGAGCATGGCCCGATGACAGTAGTCTGATCTTACATGCCTGGTGCAGGCATCTCTTCTTGTGGACCTCCTGTGATTGCCTGTCAGCAATTCTCTCTCAGCTTAGTACTCTTTTAAGGTTCACACTGTCAGTTCTCAAAAATTAAATGTTGATCATGCGTCAATACTCATTTAAACCTTAAAGTAATCAAAATGTAATCCAAAAGTAATTAGTTACATTACTTTTCAAAAGTAATCAGAAAAGTTACACTACAATTACATTTTAAACAAGGTAACTTGTAACTGTAACGGATTACTTTTTAAAAGTAACTTACCCAACACTGCTGATAGCCAACAGGGCATATTTTTAGTTGCCATCAGAGGTGGGGACTCGAGTCACATGACTTGGACTCGAGTCAGACTCGAGTCATTAATATTAAGACTTTTGACCTGACTTGAAAAAATATTCAGAGACTTAGACTTGACTTGGACTTTTACACCAATAACTTGGGACTTGAATTGGACTTGAACCTGTTTACTTGCAAAGACTTGATTTTTTTACCCCAAATCTAAATTTTAAAACGCATATTAATATTTATAAAGTGCACCCCATTAATTTCATTTCCGTCCTTCTGACGCAGACCGGTCCTCTGCTTTTCCACACTCTGTACGTTGTGTGTGTGTGTATGTGTGTGTGCATGAGCTGCAGCACAACCAATCAAATGGGGGGGTCAGCGAACGTGAATTGTTACCGGGCGGGGTGTAAAATGGACACAAATTAAGTATTATATCGCGATCGATCGATCGCCAGTGGTTGGTGCCAGAGCGAACTAGTAACTCATTGAATCATAGATAAGGATCAGAGGTAAATAAACTAGATTTTTTTTTTCGGCGTGAGAAATCTGGGGGGCCTTATAAGAAAAGGCTCTTCCCCCTACTGTTACCTTATTAATTTGTGGAACTAATAAAAGACCAGCACCTGTATTCTGTAAGATTCTGTTTGGTCATGTAGAGTTTTCTTTTCACCTACTGCTTGAGTCCACATCAGGTTCTTCCAAATGGACAGCAGAATCCTTTTCATATGTAAAAGGTAAAGACATTAAAGAGAATTCGATACAGGACACCAACATTTTTATTACTGAATCATGATTGATGCAATGACATTTTATATTTTTCACTCTTTATGAGTTTTGTCTGACTTGGTCTTTTTCATTTTTCCACCCATACCTTTTGAGCACAACTCGAACGGAACAGCAGAGGACAGAACAAGCATTAGAAGATGAAGGTAATCAAAGACACATTGAATACAACATGTGTACATAATAAATTGTCAGCATTAAACAGTAATTGGTGTGACACTACTGTGCAATATTCTGTAAGATTCTGTTTGGTCATGTAGAGTTTTCTTTTCACCTACTGCTTGAGTCCACATCAGGTTTTTCCAAATGGACAGCAGAATCCTTTCATATCTAAAAGGTAAAGACATTGAAGAGAGGTTGATACAGGACACCATTTTTATTACTGAATCATGATTGATGCAATGACTTTTTTATATTTTTCACTCTTTATGAGTTTTGGCTGACTTGGTCTTTTTCATTTTTCCACCTATACCTTTTGAGCACAACTCGAACAGAACAGCAGAAGACAGAACAAGCATTAGAAGATGAAGGTAATCAAAGACACAATGAATACAACATGTGTACATAATAAATTGTCTGCATTAAACAGTAATTGGTGTGACACTAGTGTGCAATATTCTCTAAGATTCTGTTTGGTCATGTAGAGTTTTCTTTTCACCTACTGCTTGAGTCCACATCAGGTTGTTCCAAATGGACAGCAGAATCCTTTTCATATCTAAAAGGTATAGACATTGAAGAGAGGTTGATACAGGACACCAACATTTTTATTACTGAATCATGATTGATGCAATGACATTTTATATTTTTCACTCTTTATGAGTTTTGGCTGACTTGGTCTTTTTCATTTTTCCACCCATACCTTTTGAGCACAACTCGAACGGAACAGCAGAGGACAGAACAAGCATTAGAAGATGAAGGTAATCAAAGACACATTGAATACAACATGTGTACATAATAAATTGTCTGCATTAAACAGTAATTGGTGTGACACTAGTGTGCAATATTCTGTAAGATTCTGTTTGGTCATGTAGAGTTTTCTTTTCACCTACTGCTTGAGTCCACATCAAGTTCTTCCAAATGGACAGCAGAATCCTTTTCATATCTAAAAGGTATAGACCAGAGGTGGGGACTCGAGTCACAACGTGAATTGTTACCGGGCGGGGTGTAAAATGGACACAAATTAAGTATTATATCGCGATCGATCGCCAGTGGTTGTTGCCGGAGCGAACTTGTAACTCATTGAATCATAGATAAGGATCAGAGGTAAATAAACTAGATTTTTTTTTTCGGCGTGAGAAATCTGGGGGGCCTTATAAGAAAAGGCTCTTCCCCCTACTGTTACCTCATTCATTTGTGGAACTAATAAAAGACCAGCACTCTGTGATCTTAGTGGACGTGGGGGTTCATAGTAGGAAATAAGTTCCTGGAGGTATTCAGGAGCAAGCCCGTGCAGTGCTTTATATGTTAATAATAGAATTTTAAAATCAATACGGGGGAAGAGCCTTTTCTTATAACGCCCCCCAGCTTTGGAACAACCTTCCAAATTGCATACGGGACTCTGACACAGTCAAAATCTTTAAGTCTAGGTTGAAAACCCACCTATTTGGTTTAGCGTTTGATAATTAATATCCCCCCTTAGATAAATGTACAGATCCAGGGGTTTATAGACGAAGGGTTTTATGGTAGACTGGGGCGCTGGTGCTGTCGTCCTGTCACTGCTCGTGGTCACTCAAGTTTGTTGACAGGGCAGTGGATGGATGCCATTGTCTCAGAATGCCCCCAAGCCTATGTTACCTTCTGGTTCTGCCTTTTTAGCTAGGCTGTAATAGTTTAACTTAATGCCGGAGTTGCTGCCACACTCCTGAAATGTGTTTAATTTTATCTGTCCTGTATATGTCCTCATACAGAGCTAATTTTCCCTGTTTTATTTTCTCCACATGGCTGCCCGCCTGCTCGAGGAAAAATGAGATGAGGAGAGACAAGCGATCCATCCAGTGCCAGCCACCTACTGCCTGACCGGATGAGCCTACACCATGATGGACATTACTACATCTTTTCCTTTTCTTTATTTCTTTCTGTTTAAATTGTTGTTGTTGTCATGGTGACCGGTGTCGGCCAGAGGAGGAAGGGTTCCCCTCCTGAGTCTTGGTTCCTCTCAAGGTTTCTTCCTCATGCAAAAAACTAGGGAGTTTTTCCTTGCCACTGTCGCCCTTGGCTTGCTCACTGGGGGCTAGGACTCGGCACTTGTAAAGCTGCTTTGTGACAACAACTGTTGTAAAAAGCGCTATATAAATAAAATTTGATTGATTGATTGAAATCGGATGTGTGGCGTGAGAGCGTGTGAAGACAGTCAAATGCGTGTGTCTCACGCTCAATGCGTGAGAGGTGGCAACCCGGGGTTCTGTATCTGAACTCAGGGAAGAGAGCCTCTCTCTGTCACCATCATATCCAGTTCTATCTCAGCATGGATTGTGTATTTGAAGACATCTACGTCGAGAAAAAAAAATATTGACAAAAGTGGAGCGAGTTTTCAGCTATGGGGACATCATTCTACGGCCTCATCGTGCACAAATGACATACAGACTTTTGGCCAGTTTGGTCTTTTGCAAATGCAATGCAGAATAGTTTACTGAAATGTCTAAAGTTGCATTCCTGATTCCTGTTCATTGTTCAGTTCTTATATTTGTTTGTCTTGTGTCACTCACATATGGACACACATGTTCTCCAAGAAACCAGATAAGAGAAGAGAGGGAAAAATGCTGTTATGGTTCTTTGTATTGTACTGTGAAAATATCAGCACTTTTTATTTGAACATGGAGTTCTACTTATGACTTTTTCACAGAATATTTATTTCTGGAAAATTGTAGTTTAAAGTATGAATATTTTTGCAGCTAATTTTAACAAATTGAACTGTGCAATAAAGAGGTGTAATTTAAATTTGTTTTATACTTTGTGTTTTCAGTTGCACATGTTTTATCAAGATTTGAGGAGAATACAGATTTAAAAAAGAACACATGTCTATTATTTACATTTAAAATATACCTGCAACATTGGTTAAAAAAAAAAAGACTCGAAAGGACTTGAAATTCCAAGTTTCAGACTTGGGACTTGACTTGACTGTTGCCTGTCTTGACTCGAGACTTGACTTGACTTGACTGTCTTTGCTTGAGACTTGACTCGGGACTTGAGGATAAAGACTTGGACTTACTTGAGACTTGCAAAACACTGACTTGGTCCCACCTCATATCCAATATACAGTCATGTCCTTCAGGTAACTTCTGTTTACCCTCCACTGACTGCAGGCCTTGTTGCATATATTTTGCAATTAGTAAATCAATATAGGCCTACAATTAAGACAGTAAAAGACCGTAAAGTAGGAGAAGGAGTTATAGGCTACTGAATGTTGTCATTACATGAATGCAGATGGGCATTTTTCACAGGTAATGGGGAACTTCCCGTTTCTTCTTTCACAAATGAATGTAATTTATGTTGCCTAACAAAACCTATACAACAGAAGACGTTCAGCTTAACACATAGATTTGCAAACTCTACCTTAATTATTTGTATGTGGTCGTCCTCACGTTATCTATCATTGATTTGGGCTAGTGCGACTAGTTTATCAGGTGACCAGTCGGCTAAAAATGCTTAGTAGTTTAGTGCTGTATGAGACATTTTACAACACAAGAAAATGATTTCACGTTGGGCTTAGAGGGCAAACGGTACGATTTGACTTGATGTGTATGTGACCTGGCTGGTGGGGACGGGAGAAGAAGTCTATCTGTGAGCGTGTGTGCTGTGCTGAAGACGCTTCCTTCCACTCGCTGAACTGAACTGCTGCAGCGCATCTGGTGTTAAAGGAAGAGAGAGGTCGGGTGTGTGAGGTGGTGGCTCATTTCAGGGCATTGTTTTTAATCGCTCAGGCTTTCAAAAGATCATTTCAAGCCGACCTCAGTAAAATGATAATAATAATAAAAAAAAAAAACGAAGTTTCAAAAGGGCACTTTCGTTGATAAAGGGCAGAGTTGGTGGTGCTTTAGCACCACCTGATGTCTATGTGTGCACGCCACTGTTATATATACATATTATCATAACGTGTATGTAAATTATCGAATGAATATCAAGTTCATTTCGGCATCATGGACAGTTAAATGACTTCATGAATTCAGTTAAATGATTTCGTTCATGTATATCAATATCAACATTGCACTGAATCCTATCGCATTATCAACGTGCCGAATTTGGAATGTTCCAGAAATCACAACAATTTTATAATTTTATATGCTTTACAAGGCAATAAAATGAGTTCATTGCTGTTGTGGTTAACTCATTTTGCTCGTAATCTGCCAGTTAAAATCCAAACAGTTTTTGTTAGCCTCAGATTTGGCACGAAATTATCACTTTAATTCTGATGCTAAATTAACGAGCTAATCAAACACGTTGAGATGAGTTTTAGACATAAAATCAGTCAAGCAGGTTCCAGCACAAAAGTCAGACAGGTGCGCTGTAAAAGGTTCGGTCACACTTTATCGCTCGGGCTGCGCTACAGCGTCTGTTCTCAGATGCGCTGCCACTACTGATCGGTAAGGGGGCTTTGACCTGCTCTGTTTCCGACCTGGTGGCCCGAAGCTCCCTCAGGGACACCATATCGACAGCGAGCTTAGTGCGGACAACCGATCAACACAGCGCGGTGCTGCCCAGAAGCCCCGAACTCACAAGCTCCTCCAAGCTCAGCCTCCAAGTAACGTGGATTACAGGTACGCGCCACTGCGCCCGGCGGCTTTTGGAGAGATCTGCTCAGCTCTTAATAAAGAGACTTAGCCGGTGCTGACATGTTTCCAGTGGCCTTATATATGAATAGTCTGTTTTAAAAACTACAAAAAGTGTGGATACAAAAGTGTGTTGGTCATGGGACTAATGTTTCAATCCAAATAAGCGCCTGGGGTTTATGGAATGAAAGTAATCATAAAATGAAGGTTAATTCAAGGTGGGTTCTTAAAACGCCTGATGAAATTAGTAATTTAATACGATAAATCGTTTCAAACTATAACTATAGGTGAAATAAAATGGAAAGAAAGCAAAAGTCCACTTTGTGCTTGAAACATAGGCTTCTTTGAGAGGTTTATCCGTTGGTGCGGTGTCACGGCATAATCGCAATGCGCATGCGCACGTTTCGAATATTTTATCTTTGTATATTATGAATTTTTGACCTTTGACATTGCCCGTTCTTGGCGTAATGGGTAGCGCACTGGTCAGTCACGCAGAACGACGAGAGTTCAAATCCGCCACCGGGTGTGTGACCCCATAACTTCAATAATGATATTGAGCGTGGAGGCCCTGGATCAGGGAGCCGAGAGGAAACGCGCTGCGCTAGGTTTCTTAATGACAGTGATGAGAATGACGGGCTCAGTTACAGGAGGATCACAAGGGCCAATAGATCAATACCCAGTGCCCACCTCACCGGTGCCTGATAGCCAACAGGGCACATTTTTAGTTGCCACTACCGGTTTTTTTTTTTTTTTTTTTTTTGTTCAATCTGAAAAATCGAACTATGCATTATTTATAATATATACGTAAAATATCCAATGAATATCAAGTTCATTTCAGCACCTTGGACAGTTAAATGACTTCATGACTTTATTTAAATGACTTCCTTCGTGTATATCAAAATCACCTTTCCACTATACAAAAGCTGTTCAGTCCATCTCATGACATTATGTCAATGCACAGAATTTGAAATGTGCCGGATATCCTGACGTCGTAATCGCAATGCGCATGCGCATATGTCGTGTATTTTAACTTTGTATATTATGAATTTTGATCCGTAAGCGGCCCTATGTTGGCCTAATGGGTAGGGCACTGGTCATTGAAGCACTTGGGTCAGCAAGACCCGGGTTCGAACCCCATGCTAGATTAAGTGTAACAAAAAAAGGTATACCAAAAAAACGAAAAAAAGACAAAAACAAAAAAAAAAAAAAAGCCCAGTGCTGATCTGACCGGTGCCTGATAGCCAACAGGGCCTATTTTTAGTTGCCATGTATCAACGTTATTTTTTCTCCTCAATCTGAATATATATACATATTATCATAACATGTATGTAAATTATCGAATGAATATCAAGTTCATTTCGGCATCATGAACAGTTAAATGACTTCATGAATTCAGTTAAATGATTTCGTTCATGTATATCTTATAATTTTAGTTACATTTTAAAAATATAAACAAAAACCTTTGCGAAATATTTAATGATATTTTTATTGCTTTGCGCCCTACATCGCCGTTTGCCGCTTGTTTCCCGCTTGCAAACGCGCGGTTCAGTTTCAGCTCAAGCAGCAATGACAGACGCCTTCAAGCACTGGACATTTAAGAAGCGTTTGTTTTGTTTTCGTGTTGTCAATAAATGTGAACCATGTGCCACCATCGGCAACTATTTGTGATTATGCCAAGCCTTTGTGTAAATTTCGGAGTTTGGAGGTTTATTTCCGATCAGAAGGCAACCACTATTGAGGTTGTAAGCGAGCTAACAGCAAGGTATGCTGACCGTCACACTGTGGTTTCCACAGTTAGCTACCTGCTAGGCTAGCTACTACCATTCACTTGAATGTGTTTGTTCTTTAGCATGCTAGCTTGATTTACAGGCTAACCAAATTAGCTGTTTAAAGTCCTAAACAGGTATTCGCTGGAATCATACATGACTATTAGAGACAATGACAGACGGTATCAAATGAATATTTATTACTGTTTGGTGTTGGAAAAACGTTTGTCGATGTCTATGACACGACCTAGCCTACCCAATTGGTAGGCTATCATTGGACCTATCTTAGACCTACCGTTCGACAAGCAATACATTTGAATTAAATTTGTATGAAGTAATGAAATGCAGTTTGGTATCTAATCAAGTGCAACACGTGCAGATTGTATAGAATGCAGTATTTAGAGATACAATGCAGTTAGTTACAGCTAGTGTAAGTAAAGATGGTTAATAGATATGTGCAGAGTAGATAAATTACCTAGGGAAATGCATGTGTGTGTAATGTAGTTATGGCAGTACAATGCACAGGGCAAAGAAAAATAGCATGGCATAAATAAATGTGATAAATACAGATGGAATCATACAGATTATCCTATACCACTGTAGATAGGGCTATACAGATGTGAATTGAAGAGGAACACTGTACAGATTTTGTATGGATGGTAAGGTATGGATAGAGGGGAAGGAAAGAATGGTCTTTGGGAAGAGTTCAATAAGGTGACCGCTGTGGGAAAGAAGTGGTTTCTGAACCTGCTTGTGTTAGTCCGCAAACTGTGAAAATGGTAGAGCCTGGGGGAGGAGCAGAAAAGAGCATGGCCCGATGACAGTAGTCTGATCTTACATGCCTGGTGCAGGCATCTCTTCTTGTGGACCTCCTGTGATTGCCTGTCAGCAATTCTCTCTCAGCTTAGTACTCTTTTAAGGTTCACACTGTCAGTTCTCAAAAATTAAATGTTGATCATGCGTCAATACTCATTTAAACCTTAAAGTAATCAAAATGTAATCCAAAAGTAATTAGTTACATTACTTTTCAAAAGTAATCAGAAAAGTTACACTACAATTACATTTTAAACAAGGTAACTTGTAACTGTAACGGATTACTTTTTAAAAGTAACTTACCCAACACTGCTGATAGCCAACAGGGCATATTTTTAGTTGCCATCAGAGGTGGGGACTCGAGTCACATGACTTGGACTCGAGTCAGACTCGAGTCATTAATATTAAGACTTTTGACCTGACTTGAAAAAATATTCAGAGACTTAGACTTGACTTGGACTTTTACACCAATAACTTGGGACTTGAATTGGACTTGAACCTGTTTACTTGCAAAGACTTGATTTTTTTACCCCAAATCTAAATTTTAAAACGCATATTAATATTTATAAAGTGCACCCCATTAATTTCATTTCCGTCCTTCTGACGCAGACCGGTCCTCTGCTTTTCCACACTCTGTACGTTGTGTGTGTGTGTATGTGTGTGTGCATGAGCTGCAGCACAACCAATCAAATGGGGGGGTCAGCGAACGTGAATTGTTACCGGGCGGGGTGTAAAATGGACACAAATTAAGTATTATATCGCGATCGATCGATCGCCAGTGGTTGGTGCCAGAGCGAACTAGTAACTCATTGAATCATAGATAAGGATCAGAGGTAAATAAACTAGATTTTTTTTTTCGGCGTGAGAAATCTGGGGGGCCTTATAAGAAAAGGCTCTTCCCCCTACTGTTACCTTATTAATTTGTGGAACTAATAAAAGACCAGCACCTGTATTCGGTAAGATTCTGTTTGGTCATGTAGAGTTTTCTTTTCACCTACTGCTTGAGTCCACATCAGGTTCTTCCAAATGGACAGCAGAATCCTTTTCATATGTAAAAGGTAAAGACATTAAAGAGAATTCGATACAGGACACCAACATTTTTATTACTGAATCATGATTGATGCAATGACATTTTATATTTTTCACTCTTTATGAGTTTTGTCTGACTTGGTCTTTTTCATTTTTCCACCCATACCTTTTGAGCACAACTCGAACGGAACAGCAGAGGACAGAACAAGCATTAGAAGATGAAGGTAATCAAAGACACATTGAATACAACATGTGTACATAATAAATTGTCAGCATTAAACAGTAATTGGTGTGACACTACTGTGCAATATTCTGTAAGATTCTGTTTGGTCATGTAGAGTTTTCTTTTCACCTACTGCTTGAGTCCACATCAGGTTTTTCCAAATGGACAGCAGAATCCTTTCATATCTAAAAGGTAAAGACATTGAAGAGAGGTTGATACAGGACACCAACATTTTTATTACTGAATCATGATTGATGCAATGACTTTTTTATATTTTTCACTCTTTATGAGTTTTGGCTGACTTGGTCTTTTTCATTTTTCCACCTATACCTTTTGAGCACAACTCGAACAGAACAGCAGAAGACAGAACAAGCATTAGAAGATGAAGGTAATCAAAGACACATTGAATACAACATGTGTACATAATAAATTGTCAGCATTAAACAGTAATTGGTGTGACACTAGTGTGCAATATTCTGTAAGATTCTGTTTGGTCATGTAGAGTTTTCTTTTCACCTACTGTTTAAGTCCACATCAGGTTCTTTCAAATGGACAGCAGAATCTTTTTCATATCTAAAAGGTATAGACATTGAAGAGAGTGTCATGCAGGACACCAATATTTTCATTACTGAATCATGATTTATGCAATGACATTTTATATTTTTCACTCTTTATGAGTTTTGGCTGACTTGGTCTTTTTCATTTTTCTACCCATACCTTTTGAGCACAACTCGAACGGAACAGCAGAGGACAGAACAAGCATTAGAAGATGAAGGTAATCAAAGACACATTGAATACAACATGTGTACATAATAAATTGTCTGCATTAAACAGTAATTGGTGTGACACTAGTGTGCAATATTCTGTAAGATTCTGTTTGGTCATGTAGAGTTTTCTTTTCACCTACTGCTTGAGTCCACATCAAGTTCTTCCAAATGGACAGCAGAATCCTTTTCATATCTAAAAGGTATAGACCAGAGGTGGGGACTCGAGTCACAACGTGAATTGTTACCGGGCGGGGTGTAAAATGGACACAAATTAAGTATTATATCGCGATCGATCGCCAGTGGTTGTTGCCGGAGCGAACTTGTAACTCATTGAATCATAGATAAGGATCAGAGGTAAATAAACTAGATTTTTTTTTTCGGCGTGAGAAATCTGGGGGGCCTTATAAGAAAAGGCTCTTCCCCCTACTGTTACCTCATTCATTTGTGGAACTAATAAAAGACCAGCACTCTGTGATCTTAGTGGACGTGGGGGTTCATAGTAGGAAATAAGTTCCTGGAGGTATTCAGGAGCAAGCCCGTGCAGTGCTTTATATGTTAATAATAGAATTTTAAAATCAATACGGGGGAAGAGCCTTTTCTTATAACGCCCCCCAGCTTTGGAACAACCTTCCAAATTGCATACGGGACTCTGACACAGTCAAAATCTTTAAGTCTAGGTTGAAAACCCACCTATTTGGTTTAGCGTTTGATAATTAATATCCCCCCTTAGATAAATGTACAGATCCAGGGGTTTATAGACGAAGGGTTTTATGGTAGACTGGGGCGCTGGTGCTGTCGTCCTGTCACTGCTCGTGGTCACTCAAGTTTGTTGACAGGGCAGTGGATGGATGCCATTGTCTCAGAATGCCCCCAAGCCTATGTTACCTTCTGGTTCTGCCTTTTTAGCTAGGCTGTAATAGTTTAACTTAATGCCGGAGTTGCTGCCACACTCCTGAAATGTGTTTAATTTTATCTGTCCTGTATATGTCCTCATACAGAGCTAATTTTCCCTGTTTTATTTTCTCCACATGGCTGCCCGCCTGCTCGAGGAAAAATGAGATGAGGAGAGACAAGCGATCCATCCAGTGCCAGCCACCTACTGCCTGACCGGATGAGCCTACACCATGATGGACATTACTACATCTTTTCCTTTTCTTTATTTCTTTCTGTTTAAATTGTTGTTGTTGTCATGGTGACCGGTGTCGGCCAGAGGAGGATGGGTTCCCCTCCTGAGTCTTGGTTCCTCTCAAGGTTTCTTCCTCATGCAAAAAACTAGGGAGTTTTTCCTTGCCACTGTCGCCCTTGGCTTGCTCACTGGGGGCTAGGACTCGGCACTTGTAAAGCTGCTTTGTGACAACAACTGTTGTAAAAAGTGCTATATAAATAAAATTTGATTGATTGATTGAAATCGGATGTGTGGCGTGAGAGCGTGTGAAGACAGTCAAATGCGTGTGTCTCACGCTCAATGCGTGAGAGGTGGCAACCCGGGGTTCTGTATCTGAACTCAGGGAAGAGAGCCTCTCTCTGTCACCATCATATCCAGTTCTATCTCAGCATGGATTGTGTATTTGAAGACATCTACGTCGAGAAAAAAAAATATTGACAAAAGTGGAGCGAGTTTTCAGCTATGGGGACATCATTCTACGGCCTCATCGTGCACAAATGACATACAGACTTTTGGCCAGTTTGGTCTTTTGCAAATGCAATGCAGAATAGTTTACTGAAATGTCTAAAGTTGCATTCCTGATTCCTGTTCATTGTTCAGTTCTTATATTTGTTTGTCTTGTGTCACTCACATATGGACACACATGTTCTCCAAGAAACCAGATAAGAGAAGAGAGGGAAAAATGCTGTTATGGTTCTTTGTATTGTACTGTGAAAATATCAGCACTTTTTATTTGAACATGGAGTTCTACTTATGACTTTTTCACAGAATATTTATTTCTGGAAAATTGTAGTTTAAAGTATGAATATTTTTGCAGCTAATTTTAACAAATTGAACTGTGCAATAAAGAGGTGTAATTTAAATTTGTTTTATACTTTGTGTTTTCAGTTGCACATGTTTTATCAAGATTTGAGGAGAATACAGATTTAAAAAAGAACACATGTCTATTATTTACATTTAA
Source organism: Brachyhypopomus gauderio (assembly GCF_052324685.1). Taxonomy (NCBI): domain Eukaryota; kingdom Metazoa; phylum Chordata; class Actinopteri; order Gymnotiformes; family Hypopomidae; genus Brachyhypopomus; species Brachyhypopomus gauderio. The sequence continues at coordinate 4,813 of NW_027506964.1, read as the reverse complement.
AATATACCTGCAACATTGGTTAAAAAAAAAAAGACTCGAAAGGACTTGAAATTCCAAGTTTCAGACTTGGGACTTGACTTGACTGTTGCCTGTCTTGACTCGAGACTTGACTTGACTTGACTGTCTTTGCTTGAGACTTGACTCGGGACTTGAGGATAAAGACTTGGACTTACTTGAGACTTGCAAAACACTGACTTGGTCCCACCTCTGAATTAATTCATATCCAATATACAGTCATGTCCTTCAGGTAACTTCTGTTTACCCTCCACTGACTGCAGGCCTTGTTGCATATATTTTGCAATTAGTAAATCAATATAGGCCTACAATGAAGACAGTAAAAGACCGTAAAGTAGGAGAAGGAGTTATAGGCTACTGAATGTTGTCATTACATGAATGCAGATGGGCATTTTTCACAGGTAATGGGGAACTTCCCGTTTCTTCTTTCACAAATGAATGTAATTTATGTTGCCTAACAAAACCTATACAACAGAAGACGTTCAGCTTAACACATAGATTTGCAAACTACCTTAATTATTTGTATGTGGTCGTCCTCACGTTATCTATCATTGATTTGGGCTAGTGCGACTAGTTTATCAGGTGACCAGTCGGCTAAAAATGCTTAGTAGTTTAGTGCTGTATGAGACATTTTACAACACAAGAAAATGATTTCACGTTGGGCTTAGAGGGCAAACGGTACGATTTGACTTGATGTGTATGTGACCTGGCTGGTGGGGACGGGAGAAGAAGTCTATCTGTGAGCGTGTGTGCTGTGCTGAAGACGCTTCCTTCCACTCGCTGAACTGAACTGCTGCAGCGCATCTGGTGTTAAAGGAAGAGAGAGGTCGGGTGTGTGAGGTGGTGGCTCATTTCAGGGCATTGTTTTTAATCGCTCAGGTTTTCAAAAGATCATTTCAAACCGACCTCAGTAAAATGATAATAATAAAAAAAAAAAACGAAGTTTCAAAAGGGCACTTTCGTTGATAAAGGGCAGAGTTGGTGGTGCTTTAGCACCACCTGATGTCTATGTGTGCACGCCACTGTTATATATACATATCATAACATGTATGTAAATTATCGAATGAATATCAAGTTCATTTCGGCATCATGGACAGTTAAATGACTTCATGAATTCAGTTAAATGATTTCGTTCATGTATATCAATATCAACATTGCACTGAATCCTATCGCATTATCAACGTGCCGAATTTGGAATGTTCCAGAAATCACAACAATTTTATAATTTTATATGCTTTACAAGGCAATAAAATGAGTTCATTGCTGTTGTGGTTAACTCATTTTGCTCGTAATCTGCCAGTTAAAATCCAAACAGTTTTTGTTAGCCTCAGATTTGGCACGAAATTATCACTTTAATTCTGATGCTAAATTAACGAGCTAATCAAACACGTTGAGATGAGTTTTAGACATAAAATCAGTCAAGCAGGTTCCAGCACAAAAGTCAGACAGGTGCGCTGTAAAAGGTTCGGTCACACTTTATCGCTCGGGCTGCGCTACAGCGTCTGTTCTCAGATGCGCTGCCACTACTGATCGGTAAGGGGGCTTTGACCTGCTCTGTTTCCGACCTGGTGGCCCGAAGCTCCCTCAGGGACACCATATCGACAGCGAGCTTAGTGCGGACAACCGATCAACACAGCGCGGTGCAGCCCAGAAGCCCCGAACTCACAAGCTCCTCCAAGCTCAGCCTCCAAGTAACGTGGATTACAGGTACGCGCCACTGCGCCCGGCGGCTTTTGGAGAGATCTGCTCAGCTCTTAATAAAGAGACTTAGCCGGTGCTGACATGTTTCCAGTGGCCTTATATATGAATAGTCTGTTTTAAAAACTACAAAAAGTGTGGATACAAAAGTGTGTTGGTCATGGGACTAATGTTTCAATCCAAATAAGCGCCTGGGGTTTATGGAATGAAAGTAATCATAAAATGAAGGTTAATTCAAGGTGGGTTCTTAAAACGCCTGATGAAATTAGTAATTTAATACGATAAATCGTTTCAAACTATAACTATAGGTGAAATAAAATGGAAAGAAAGCAAAAGTCCACTTTGTGCTTGAAACATAGGCTTCTTTGAGAGGTTTATCCGTTGGTGCGGTGTCACGGCATAATCGCAATGCGCATGCGCACGTTTCGAATATTTTATCTTTGTATATTATGAATTTTTGACCTTTGACATTGCCCGTTCTTGGCGTAATGGGTAGCGCACTGGTCAGTCACGCAGAACGACGAGAGTTCAAATCCGCCACCGGGTGTGTGACCCCATAACTTCAATAATGATATTGAGCGTGGAGGCCCTGGATCAGGGAGCCGAGAGGAAACGCGCTGCGCTAGGTTTCTTAATGACAGTGATGAGAATGACGGGCTCAGTTACAGGAGGATCACAAGGGCCAATAGATCAATACCCAGTGCCCACCTCACCGGTGCCTGATAGCCAACAGGGCACATTTTTAGTTGCCACTACCGGTTTTTTTTTTTTTTTTTTTTTGTTCAATCTGAAAAATCGAACTATGCATTATTTATAATATATACGTAAAATATCCAATGAATATCAAGTTCATTTCAGCACCTTGGACAGTTAAATGACTTCATGACTTTATTTAAATGACTTCCTTCGTGTATATCAAAATCACCTTTCCACTATACAAAAGCTGTTCAGTCCATCTCATGACATTATGTCAATGCACAGAATTTGAAATGTGCCGGATATCCTGACGTCGTAATCGCAATGCGCATGCGCATATGTCGTGTATTTTAACTTTGTATATTATGAATTTTGATCCGTAAGCGGCCCTATGTTGGCCTAATGGGTAGGGCACTGGTCATTGAAGCACTTGGGTCAGCAAGACCCGGGTTCGAACCCCATGCTAGATTAAGTGTAACAAAAAAAGGTATACCAAAAAAACGAAAAAAAGACAAAAACAAAAAAAAAAAAAAAAGCCCAGTGCTGATCTGACCGGTGCCTGATAGCCAACAGGGCCTATTTTTAGTTGCCATGTATCAACGTTATTTTTTCTCCTCAATCTGAATATATATACATATTATCATAACATGTATGTAAATTATCGAATGAATATCAAGTTCATTTCGGCATCATGAACAGTTAAATGACTTCATGAATTCAGTTAAATGATTTCGTTCATGTATATCTTATAATTTTAGTTACATTTTAAAAATATAAACAAAAACCTTTGCGAAATATTTAATGATATTTTTATTGCTTTGCGCCCTACATCGCCGTTTGCCGCTTGTTTCCCGCTTGCAAACGCGCGGTTCAGTTTCAGCTCAAGCAGCAATGACAGACGCCTTCAAGCACTGGACATTTAAGAAGCGTTTGTTTTGTTTTCGTGTTGTCAATAAATGTGAACCATGTGCCACCATCGGCAACTATTTGTGATTATGCCAAGCCTTTGTGTAAATTTCGGAGTTTGGAGGTTTATTTCCGATCAGAAGGCAACCACTATTGAGGTTGTAAGCGAGCTAACAGCAAGGTATGCTGACCGTCACACTGTGGTTTCCACAGTTAGCTACCTGCTAGGCTAGCTACTACCATTCACTTGAATGTGTTTGTTCTTTAGCATGCTAGCTTGATTTACAGGCTAACCAAATTAGCTGTTTAAAGTCCTAAACAGGTATTCGCTGGAATCATACATGACTATTAGAGACAATGACAGACGGTATCAAATGAATATTTATTACTGTTTGGTGTTGGAAAAACGTTTGTCGATGTCTATGACACGACCTAGCCTACCCAATTGGTAGGCTATCATTGGACCTATCTTAGACCTACCGTTCGACAAGCAATACATTTGAATTAAATTTGTATGAAGTAATGAAATGCAGTTTGGTATCTAATCAAGTGCAACACGTGCAGATTGTATAGAATGCAGTATTTAGAGATACAATGCAGTTAGTTACAGCTAGTGTAAAGTAAAGATGGTTAATAGATATGTGCAGAGTAGATAAATTACCTAGGGAAATGCATGTGTGTGTAAATGTAGTTATGGCGAGTACAATGCACAGGGCAAAGAAAAATAGCATGGCATAAATAAATGTGATAAATACAGATGGAATCATACAGATTATCCTATACCACTGTAGATAGGGCTATACAGATGTGAATTGAAGAGGAACACTGTACAGATTTTTGTATGGATGGTAAGGTATGGATAGAGGGGAAGGAAAGAATGGTCTTTGGGAAGAGTTCAATAAGGTGACCGCTGTGGGAAAGAAGTGGTTTTCTGAACCTGCTTGTGTTAGTCCGCAAACTGTGAAAATGGTAGAGCCTGGGGGAGGAGCAGAAAAGAGCATGGCCCGATGACAGTAGTCTGATCTTACATGCCTGGTGCAGGCATCTCTTCTTGTGGACCTCCTGTGATTGCCTGTCAGCAATTCTCTCTCAGCTTAGTACTCTTTTAAGGTTCACACTGTCAGTTCTCAAAAAATTAAATGTTGATCATGCGTCAATACTCATTTAAACCTTAAAGTAATCAAAATGTAATCCAAAAGTAATTAGTTACATTACTTTTCAAAAGTAATCAGAAAAGTTACACTACAATTACATTTTAAACAAGGTACTTGTAACTGTAACGGATTACTTTTTAAAAGTAACTTACCCCAACACTGCTGATAGCCAACAGGGCATATTTTTAGTTGCCATCAGAGGTGGGGACTCGAGTCACATGACTTGGACTCGAGTCAGACTCGAGTCATTAATATTAAGACTTTTGACCTGACTTGAAAAAATATTCAGAGACTTAGACTTGACTTGGACTTTTTACACCAATAACTTGGGACTTGAATTGGAC